>NW_022631024.1:12052844-12170344 GCF_010015895.1 Lontra canadensis | reverse complement strand
CATGGAAAATCCTCAATCCTCATAAATCTTAGCTCTTCATGTAGTCGTTGAAGATATCTTGCCCCAAGGACCTGCTCCTGGGGTCCCCAGTGGCTGTGGTGACCCCTCTCCTCAGCACCCTGCCCCACACCACCTTCTCTGGTGCTGGGTGTGATCCGGATGGGTACTATCTTTCCCATTGAACAGATGAGGGAACTGAGGCTCTGTAACTAGCCAAGTCCCACCAGGTGGAGGCCCCAAAATCCTGAGCCATCAGCCAAACAAGAAGAAGAGCCAGTGGAGTGCTCCAAAAAAGTCCAATTCGAACCTTCTCAGAAGGTTGGGCCAGGTGGGGGTGAGACCCGAAGTTCTAGACTTCTAGGAGGCCAGCCCACTTGGTGGTTGGTGGGACCAAGGCAGGGTCTGGACAGCACCAGGAAAAGTGGTGAAAACAGCCATCTTGTATCAAGACCTTATTATGTGCAGTGTGTGTGGCTAAGACACCGACAAGCCTAATCGTGCTGCATTCTCATCCCAACCCAGAAAGGGATTTGACATCATCGTGCCCTTTTTATGGATGCGGACACAGAGAAATGGTATCACTTGTCCTATCATACAGTGGCTGCCCAGGAAGCAGCGGATTGGTTTTGAACTCAGGTATGAGGGACCCCAGGGCTTTTGCCTTTGACATTACGTGATACCGAGGATGCAGAGGGCACCATCGGGCACGCCTGACTCAAAGCCCAGCCCAAGAAATGACTTTCCATGTGACCTTGGGCATGCTGGTTCCTGCTCTGAAGGTCCAGGTGAACTCCGTGAGACCAACAGTCCTCCCACAGCGGGGCTAATGAGGACAGAGCAGGCACGAAGGAAATGTCCTTTGTTACTACCATTCTCTTTTTTCCTTCCTTTACCTCTAATCAGTACAAGCCGGTTCTAGGTTCCAATTCCAGTGGAAGGAGGCCAGGCAGGGAAACTGAGGCAAGCAGCAGTCATCACATGTGGCAAAGTCAACCCGGGTGGATTAAGCGGTGGGGTAAGGGCTGGATGCCACTTCACCCCGCTTCTCCCTTTACTACTGGTCCTGCGGGCTGGCATGGGTGCTGCCTTGGGTGGGGAGGCCCAAATTCCCACTGCCCTCCCCCCACCCTGACCCAACGTCCCTGCTCAGATTCTTCTTCCCGCCACCTCAGTATCTGGCTCCAGGGGCTGACAGTGGGGACACAGGAGAGTCAGGCCTAGACTGTTGGGACAGCCAGAGGAGAATCGGGGTATCTGCCCGGGCACCATCCATGGCCTCCTGGGGCATGGTAGGCATAAAGGAGGCTCAAATCCTAGCTGCACAACTCACAAGATATGTGACCTTGGGTATGTTCCTGCACCTCTTTGTCCCTCATCAACGTTCACACTTTCTCATGGGTGGGGGGGGGGGGCGTGTCAAGAGCATTTAGGCAGCTGGAACCAGCTCAACACCAGGTTGATCATGTTCCCCAAGGACAGGGGTTGCCATGATTTGGTTCAGACCCACTGCACAGAGGGGCATTGCACAAGGAGCACAATGACTCGCTCAAGCCCACCCACCTCCCGAGTGTCCCAGCTGGCTCAGAGGACTCTGGCTGTGAGTCTATAAGGATAGGGACCCATCTGCCTTCTTTCTTCTTGAATCCCCATGTTCAGCCCAGGGCCTGGGGGAGGGAAAGGAAGGGAAGGGCATTGAGATGGGTCAACTAGGATTTCACCAGGGAAATGGGGAGACCAGTGAGAGCAAAGGCAGAGAAATGTGACAGACGCCACTGTGTTCAGAAATCGGAGCCCCCTGGTCTCCTGGGTGGGAATGAGTGGCAGGCCACGGAAGGAGCAGGCCAGCGGAGTGCTGGGAAATGCTTAACAACAGGCAATCTTAACAACTGGGATGGGGAAGGAAAGCAGACAGGACTTGCAGCATTTGCCAATTTACATAGTATAAGTTCTCCCACCAGGGCTGATTTCAAGGTACAAACACATTGACCAGCTCACAGAATTCCTGAAAATTTAACAGAGCAAACAGGGGAACCCAAGGGGAGGCCAGGGCCCTCCTCCTGCTGCCGCCTGGCCAGAGCACACCTCTCCTCACCCATGAGAGGCTGTTTCCTGGCAACGGTGCCTCTGCAGGTCCCAACTTCCCACCTGAGCAATGGGCTCATGGTTCCTGGACAGAGACCGCCTGCCCAGATGGATCCAAGTCCAAAGGCAGTCTCTTCTTCCTCCGGGGCAGAAGGAGGGCGACGGGCTGTCAGGGGAAGGCCAGAGCCTGCCCAGGCCCTCTTTCCAGCCCCTGTTCCCGCCCCAGCTGGGGAAACAGGGCCCTGCCAAGCAGGTTGTGGTAGGGTCACCTTGGCGAGAGTTATTGGGGTCTGGCCCAAGGCAGGAAGATATTATGCACTGAAGGCCACAGCCGAGGACACTAATCTGAACAGACAAGGAATCAATGGGAATTTCTATTTAGGGAGGAAATCAATAGGAATTTCAAGGTAGGAAAAAGGGGAATTACCTTTCATTGGAGTTCTCATCCGCTAGCGTCTCTGGTGGGGCCAGGGCTCACTGGGCCTTCGAGGGACACCACAACAGACCCCCACTCTGCCTAGGCCCTATCTGGTATACCTCCCTCCAGGTAAGACACCCCTCCTCTCAAGGAGGCTTTTGGCCTCAGGTTAGAAGGCCATGCCTGAGTAGGCCCACAGAGGCCTCAACATCCAGCACTTGGAAAACCATTTCCTTATCTCTTAGGTGGAGACAGTGGAGATACTGATCTCACTAGTAAGGAGCCAATTCCAGATATGTGAGGCACAAAGAGGTTAAACACGTTGCCAAGGTCACACAGCCAGGAATTAGGTACTGGGATTTGAACCCAGGCCAACGGAGCACCAGAACCTGGGCTCTAACCACTGTGTTCTGCTGCCCTATAAGAGGCGTCCAGCCCTGCTAGATGGGCCCCAGACCATCCATGTGCCATCTGGCAGAAACCTGGTCACTGGAGGTGACGGGCACAGGGGGCCTGCCAGAGACAAGCGGGGTAGGTTCAAGCCACACAGGGAGGGGCCCTAAGACTGCCTTCCCCCACTACCATCCCCACGCAAGCACACAGGGACACACAGGCATCCCTCAGGGCCATGTCCCCACCAGAAAAGGGGTGCTCTCTGAAGGAGGCCCTGGACCACCCAGATTCCTAAGAAGACTCCACTGGAGGGCAGATCTGGCTGCAGACCAGTGCCTGGCAGAGAAGCAGTGTTGGGGAGTCACAGACTCCCAAGAGTGGCCTTGCCCCGAGGACAGTGATGGCAGGTGCGGCTGGGGCCCACTAAGAGCCTGACCAGGGGCCGGGCTCACAGCAAGGGAGCTCCTCTGGGCATAAGGCCCCCTGTGTGCCCAACCCCGTGCCAGGAGACTTTCTGTGGTGTCTCACTACATCCGCATGCAGATCCTGTGGGAAATGAAGGATCGTGCCCCTGGAAGCAGAGCTGGGGGACACAGGAGGTGTGGAGGGCCAGCCTCGCAAAAGTGGGATTCCCTCCTACAGTTCTGATGAGGCAATGCCTCGGTCTGATGAGGGCACAGACTTTGTTATAAAAGACTTGGAAGAAGTCAGGGGACATGGGCGCACAGCTGCAAACACAAGGGCATACATCTGGGGAGATGCCTCTTTTATGTGTTTGCCCCACCTCGGGCCCCACATGCTTCCCCTCCCCCGACGGAGACCCTCACTTGGCCTCTCTGTTAGCTTTATTTTCCAGGTGAGAAAACTGAGGCCAGGGGGGCAAGGGGACTTGCCCAAGACCACGTGGTAGAAGGAGGCACAGGACTTGAGCCCAGCCTGATGTCCCACAGCACACCTGCCCCTCCTGGGCCAGAGGGTATAGCCAGCCCATGGCCTCCAGGGGTGTCAAGGGGACAGGAGGGGAAAGGCTGTTCAGAGTCTAATCTGGTGGCAGGAGAGGAAGGAGACAGGTGGGGAGGGTTGCTCACCAGGCCTCCTAGACCAGTTTGGGACTCAGGTCTCTGGCCCCAATGGAGGCCTGGAGTTATTAAGGACAGAGCCCCAAGGTAGACACCGAAGGGCTTGGGGCATCCCTCCACCCACACTTCCCTTGGTAATTTCAGCCTGAACCTGAAGGGGGCGCCAAGGACACAGGGGCCGTGAAAGCACTGTGGTGCCATGTCAAGGTTCTGCCTTGGTCACCTACCTGCAGTATGACCTTGGGCAAGGGGCTTGACCTTTCAAACCTCAGTTTCCTGCTTTGGGAACAAGAGGGATCAACTCCACCACACAGGTTGTCACGCAGATTGGAAGAACCATGGATCGTGACACGCGGTCCCTGAGGAAGTGCGTAAAGGACAATTGCCAAAGGGGTGAGCGCATCCTGGAGCAGAGGGATGACGGCCGAGCAGAGCCGAGCAGGTGAAAGACTGGCTGCACCCTGTCCCCACCAGCCAGCCTGGCAGAGGGGTCCCCCACTGCTGAAACCAAGATGCACGGTCCCCAGAGGGGTATCCCCGGTTGCCCAGGGGTGTCTCTGCCCAGGAGTAGGGGACATGGTCTGACCGTGGACACTCAGGTCACACACGGCCCAGAGCATGGGTCAGGGCAGGGTGTGGATCTGGACCACTGGTCACCCACCCCACTGTTCTCGTGTCACTGGCAGGGGGACTCTGCTGCCTCGGCTCTTTTTAACCAATGAAGCACCATAAATGGCACAGAATGGGATTTCCAGGGAACACATGAGCCCTATTGGCCAAGTCAAGGGAAAACGAAGGCCGGGCATCCAAGCCCACCTGTCCCCTTGCTCAGGCACACCAGGCCGGCCCATTTTGGGGATCAGAGGCCCAGACCCTGAAAGGAATGTAGGCTGAGCCACCCAGCAGGGGTCACCCTGGGGATGCTGAGCCACCAAGGCTCCCCTGGGGCCATTGCTCTGGGCACTGGGCTCTTTTTCTTTCGCTTCCTCTTGCACCACAGGACAACCTGCAGGTATGGCTTATGAGCCCCTCTTGGGAGACAGGGACAGAGGCCCCTGCGGCAGGAAGCAGCTTGTCCAAGGCCCCGTGCGCCCTGCGCCTCGCCGCCTGGACACAGAGGGCTCGGGGTCTCCTGCAGGCAGGCGGGGAGGGAGTTGGCCTCTTTTCTCCCTCCTCCACACCCTTCGCCCAGACCTACCTGTGTCTCAGGAAGAGATGAGGCCGGTCCCTGTCCCCTCCCAGGTCAGCTGGGCTCAGCTGGAGCTGCAGGTTATTGGAAGCTGCCGGGGCCCCGTACAGCTCATTAAGGACAGGCGCGGGGTCAGCAGCTTTTACGTGCCCCATAAAGCATTGCTCGTTGCTACTGCAGCACACGGCTCCTTCTGGCGACCTGCCCCTCCCGGGCCAGCAAGGACGAGTTTCTTCTTTAAGGAACCAATCTCCCAGACTCATAAAATCACTAGAAATGCCATGGGGGGTCTGTGCCCTGAAAGATAATTACAGGGTGACACAGCCTCCCCGGAGGTTGTTGGGAGGGGAACAGATTCCCCTCGACTGTGGGCTCGAGCTCATCTGTCCTCACAGGGCTGGGCACTGCGCTAATGAGCACTTGGAGCCTCTTATCTCATTAAGGCTTCAGAGCAGTCCTAGAGGGTGGACAGTATTATTATCCCATTTTACAGATGTAGAAACAGGCTGGGAGTGGTGAGCCATATTAAGCCAAGGTGGGGAAGACAGAGCTGGGATTGGAACCCAGAGCCAAGCTCCCAAGGGCCCTGTGTCGGCCACAACATCGCTGTAGTGAGCACTGGTCGCTGGCTTTGGCAAGGCACCCCAGGCCCCAGTGTCCCCCAGTCGCGTGCATAAATGAGGCCACAAGAGCAACAGCACAAGCTTTTTGCTGGTTCCCAGTCCCGCCGTTATGTTGTAGACTCTCCCCCACCTCCAAAGACTCCCCAGGTCTCTCTGGGGTGTCTCTTATGGCCTCAGAAGCCTGTCCACTCAGGCCCATCCCACTGGCCTCTGTGTGGTTGTTCCCATTGGTCATCACCACCAGGGCTGGGCAAGTCCCCTCCTGTCCCGTGCTCCTGCTGCTCTGCTCCTTGCAGACTGAACACCCCCTTGGCCACTCTGTAGAAGAGGCTCCCCATGCTCCAGGACCTCAGCTCTGAGCACAGGTGAAGCCCCACCCCCAGCCGGGGCAGGGACTAGCTGTGAATCTGTGGTCCGGCAGCTCTGCTCTTGGTTGGCCCCTCCCCCCACCACTTACTAGTGCTGTGATCCTCCATGAGCCTTACTTGCCTCATCTGTAAAATGGGGGCTGCTGCGAGGAGCAGGGGAAAGAACCCAAGTCACACGGTGCGTGGGGCCTGGCACACAGCCCCTCTTGGCAAATGTAGTGGGGCTCCCGAGACAGAGTCCTTCGTACTCTTGCCGCCCCCCACCCCCGTACTAACTGCCTCCCTCCAGGTCAGCCACTTGTGCCCAGAGCCCCTGCAGATAGAGGGGGTCCCGCCCTGCACGCCCCTTGAACACTGCTCTGCAGGAAACTCCTCACACAGCTGTGCCGTATCACTTCTCCCCTCCCCACCACCCAACGTTCCCATCCCCCACCAGACCCCCCAGACTAGGCTTGGTGGGAGGAGAGGAGGAGGAGGAGACTGTAGCCTGGGAGTTATGCCTGAGGACTTAAGGTCTTGAAAACAAGGGTATTCCAGAAGTAGGGGGCAGGCAGGGATGGGGGGGTGTCACCCCATTTCCTCAGGGAGGGAAACTGGAAACACGCGGTGGCTCGTGCTGCCATAGGTGGGGACAGGGACAGAGGGCAGGGAAGGGAGCAATTCAAAAGCTCAGTTACAATAGGGTGGGACACATACCCTGTCCTGACCATATGAGTGCACGTGTGTGGGTGTGTGCATACACACAGACACACACATTCAGGCATGCACACCCGGGGAAAGGGCTCAGAATCCTCCTCGGACCACACTTTACTCCCTAGCCAGCCACCTCAGACATGTCCGTTACCAGGAAACATCCAACCCAGAACATCCTAAATCCCAGACTCACACCTGAGCCTCTGACACAGGTGTTCTGACACACCTGCACATGGGCGGACAGCCATATGAGGCCACAGACAAGTGGGTGTGCATTGGTATGGGCACAGGCAGAAACACACAGCCTCTCACAGGCATTGACCCAAACACAAGCAAATATGGGCACACAGGGATGCATGCACAGGTTATTAAGCCCGCAGACACCTGAACTAGCGTGTACGAGTGTGCAGTAAACCCCAGCCAGGCCTGCACTGCCCTGCATGACCCCCGAGTTACCCAGATGCTGCCACTCTGCCCCACCCCATCCCTGCACGAGCCCCTTGGTGTGGGGCTCTTTTGAGCCTTTGAAGGCCCCACGGGGGTTGTGTGTGGCAGGGTGAGGTGACACAGACCACCTAAACCCAGCACCCCCTCAGCGCCACGCCCACCAAGGGCCTCCAGAACCTAGAGCGCTGTGTGACCGGCCAAGCAGCCAACCTTACGCCCTCTCTGGTCACCTTCTGGGCATCCCAGAGGGCACCAGGGTGATTTCCTGGGAAGATGGGAGGAGGAGGGGTGATGGGGAAAGAGGGTCAGGAGAAGGAGAAGGAAAAAGGAGGGAGGAGAAGGGGAGGACAGAAGGCAGGAGGAGGTCCACCAGGAAGGGGTAGGTTGCCATCTTTAGGGACACGGCATTCCCACCAGCCCTAAGGTGATCTGTAATTCGCTAATCCATGGGGACTACTGTTCATTGTCTGACTGTCACCTACCTCTGTTTAGAACTTAGATGGTGGTAGCACATAGTAGATGCTTAACAAATGTTTGTTTTTATGCATGAATGTCTAGTTCTGAGCACTGTCCCCCCTCCCCTCCATTGACCACCACTGGTTGCTGACCAAGCTCCTTCCACATTTCAGCAAATAGCTCTTACCCATGCTTTGACCTCCAGCAGCAGGAGCCACATGGAGCTATCTTTCTAGAGGATGAGTCATGGTTGGGGTAGGAGGTGTGCAGGGTACACTGTCCCCCCAGGTGGTCCTTCCCCAGAGCACTCCCAAGGAACCTACCCTCCTGGGCAATAGACCTTTTCTTAGGGTACAATCGTCACCCAGGAGCTGACCTACTAACCAACTGCCTCTCTGCCTACTTGTGATCTCTGTCTCTCTCTCAAATAAATAAATAAATAAATAAAATCTTTAAAAAAAAAAAAAAGAATGTCTTCTCTCCTCACTTTTACTCAACATTGTACTGGACATTCAAGCCAGGGAAATTAGGTAAGAAAAAGAAACAAAAAGCATCCATATTGGAAAATAAGAAGTAAAATTATCTCTATTTGAGAGTCACATGACCTGTATATAGAAAATCTTACGGAATCAACAACACAGCTATTGAAGCTAATAAGAGAATTCAGCAAGATTGCAAGATATATGTTCAATATACAAAAATCAACTGTATTTCTATATGGTAGTGCTGAACAAACAAAAAATGAAATTAAGAAGCAATTCCATTTACAGTAGCATCAAAAAGAACAAAATACTTAGGAATAAATTTTACCAAAGAAGTGTAAGACTTATCTTCTGAAAACTATAAAATATTATCTGAAGAACTTAAAGATCCAAATAAATGGAAAGACATCCTCTGTTTATGGATTAGAAGACAAGTTTGTTAAAGTGACAATAATCCCCAAATGGATCTACATATTCAGTGTAACCCTTAGCAAAATCCCAGCTGCCGTTCTCGCAGAAATGGACAAGTTGATCCTGAAATGCATATGGAAATGCAAAGGAGCAAGAACAAATCCAATCTTTTTTTTTTTAAGATTTTATTTATTTATTTGACAGAGATCACAAGTAGGCAGAGAGGAAGGCAGAGAGAGAGGAGGAAGCAGGCTCTCCACCGAGCTGAGAGCCCGATGCGGGGCTTGATCCCAGGACCCTGAGATCATGACCTGAGATGAAGGTAGAGGCTTAACCCACTGAGCCACTCAGGCGACCCATGAATAAATCCAGTCCTGCAAATGAATGAAGTTGGAGGGCTCACTCTTCTGATTTCAACACTTTTTACAAATGTACAGAAGTCAGCACTACATGGTGCTGTCACGAGGACAGATGTGCAGATCAATGGGGTGGAAATGGTAGTCAAGAATTGGACACATAATTGATATTGGACAGTGGTACCAACTCAATGGAGGAAGAGTATTCTTTTCAACACATGGTGCCGAGGTAAGTGGATATCCACATGCAAAAGGAAGGATGAAGTTGGATCCCTACCTCACACTATATATAAAACGAATTCAAGATGAATCTACATATAAGATCTACAACTGTAAAACTCTTAGAGGAAAAACAGGTGTAAATGTTGGATTAGGCAACAATTTCATAGATGATTCCTTAGGCACCTAAAGGAAACATTTGCCTTCCCCCCACTCTGTCCAGGCTTATTCCTGCCTGTATCTCATCCCAAGCCCCAGCGTGCCCATTCCAGTTGTCTCCATTCTAGCACATTTCCCTGACCCTGACCTTCTTCCCTCTGACCTAGCCCTCAATTGCCAGGGGTCTACCTTCTCATCACAAACCCTAAGCTCTCTCTGCCTGATCCCCAAACCCTTTCCCCAGGGTCTCCTGAGCCACTTTCCTACTGAGCTGGACTGGAGCCTGCATCGCAGCCCCGAGACTTACCAGTGTGGGGCCCCATGCAAATCATGACATCTCCCTAAACCTTAGTTTCCTCCTCTGTGAAATGGGGACCACTGAGTCACACTGAAAGAAAATTCAACTCGAATGAGCTTAAGCTAAAATGAGATTTTATTGGAAGGATGCTAGAATCAAAGATATCCTAGGCCCGAAGGAAGAGTAGAAAACCCAGGCCATAGGAGAGGAGGGATGGGGCTAGGCCCAGGAGAAGCTGGAACCAGAGATGAGGAAGCTAGTAGGGCTCTTTCTCCATCTCTCCCAAAACTTGAGATTCACTCTCCCTCTTTGCTGAGGTCTGGCTTTTGTCCAGAGTAGAAAATATGGCTGACAGCGGCCTTGTAGATCTACATTTAAATCTTTACCTTTCGACTTCATTAACATTAGGAACTCCCAGTCATCAAAAGCCACCATGAAGACAGTAAAAAAGCAGGCCTCAGAATATGTAAATCCACTGGCCAAGCAATAAGAAAAAGGAGACAACCCAATTTTTTAAAAAAGTGGTCAAAAGACTTGAGCATGCCCTCCACAGAGAAGATTATCCAGACGATGAGTAAGCCTGGGAAAGTTGCTCAAGGTCATAAACATCATTAGTCAGGGGGAAAATGCAAAGTGATACTCTGTCCCACCCAAATGACCAAGCTTACAAGAACGCGCAACACCAAGTGCTAGAATGTGGGGAAACCAGAACTGTGTGAGGTTGCTTAGAGGAATAGAAGTTGGTGTGGCCAGCTTGGCAGGCTCTGCTAAAGCTAGAGAGACAGAGAGACCCAAGAAATTCCCCTTCTGGCGTGTACCCAAGAGAAATGAGTATTTATCCCCACCCAACACAGACCCAGGAGTTCTTGTGAACAGCCAAGTTCATCAGAGCCGCCAAGGCTGGAGACCACACAAGTGTCTAGCAGCAAGAGGATGGGTAAGGAAATCCCAGCAAGGTTGGGCCACAGCTACAAAGAGGACCATATTACCATGGCATTCAGTAACGCAGGCACTGTAATAAGCGCAGGATTGAATGAAAAGCCAGACACAGAACACGTGCTATTCGATTCCTACACCATGCCTCAAAGAGGCAAAACTAGTCAACGGTGGTCGAGATCACAGATGTTTATTTGGGGAGGTGTCGGTGGGGAGGAGGCACGAGGGAGCCTGCAGGGGTGCTCATTGCTGGTGACGTTACGTGGGTATGAACAGACATAAAAGTTCCTCCAGCTGCCTACTTCAGATCTGTGTCCCTTACTAAATAGAAGCTCAGTTAGATAAGAAAGAACAACAAATTTCTTTCAGTGGCCCAAAGGTCTCTGCTGGACTCTCTCATGCCCAAGTTGAAAAATCCCACCTAATGTTGCTGGGGGTCAGGACCAAGGAACAAGGTGGAGGCTCCGTAAGATGGAGTTGGGGGAGGAGGAGCTGGGCATTTGGGGGTGCAGCTCCCTGAACAAGAAGGAGACGGGAAGAAAGGCAAAGCAAAACACAGCAATTCTCTCCTTCGTCCCCAGAGGCTTCCTTTCCCTATCTGTAAAGTGGAAGCCCTGGTCTTTGCTGCCGCTAAGGTTGAAAAGAGGAGTCAAGAGGTTACTGGCCTCAGGTGCCTGGGTTCCAGCCACTGCTTGACACAGGGTCCAGCCACAGCTTGACACAGGTCCCCTTCCCTTCATCCCTCTCCCCTACCCACTCTTCCCAGGCTAACCCTTCCCCTCTGCCCCCCCCCAGCAACCCTACTTTGCCCCGTGTGATCCCCAAAGCGAGGACCCATCACCGTATAATTTCAAATTACTTGTAGCTTTAGTTAATTAAATGTAAAATCATCGGAATAAAATTATACCTTCATTAGGAATTAACTCCCATTTCAGGCCTGGAATAATGACTGAGCTCTCTCTCTCCCCTCTTCTTCCAAACCACATACAAAATGGTCAGTTAAACTGAATGGGAAAAAAAGTTTAACGACTGCACGGCAATCAAGCTTATTATTATTTAAGCACAAGCTATTACCATGTGCAATGAGGTATCAGCCAATAAATTATCTTTGAAAGAGTCAGTCCTTGTCTGAGTGCAGACAGGCTGCGGCAGGGGGAGGCAGTGTGGGCGCTTCCCTGACCAGGTGAGCTGCCCCAACCCGGAGCAGGGACAGTGGGTCCTCAGGACCTCAGGTCAGGACCTCGGGGTCACTCTGACGAGAGCATGGGTGTCCTGCCTGACTCCCCAGCCCATGGTGAGGGGCAGACGCTCTGGCACAGCACAGAGACTGGGGCCCCAAAGAGGTTCCTGAAAACAGGCAAGAGCTAGAGGAAGGAGAAAGAGGAGTCTAGGGCAGGCAGGGGGCTGGGATGAGGCAAATGGAAACAAAGACAGGAAGAGGAAGAGGAGGGAAAAGCTTCCAGTGACCAGGAGGACTTTGAGACTGAGACTAGGAGAGAAGGGGACACTCAGAGCAAACACAGTGGAAATGAGGGCACAGAGGGACCAAGAACCAAGGCCGCATGTTGGGGGTTTGGAGGCCCTGACCCACGGGAGTCGGAGGGAGGGATTTCCCAGAACAGGGACTTTCGGTGCTAAACTCTGCAGCGTCCAGGCAAACCAGGACAAGTTGGTTACCCTGCGCCCAGATCCTCGAGGCAATCAGTGCCGCAGTCCCCACTGTACAGGTGAGAAGACTGAGTCTTGGCGGAGCAAAGCCACTCATCCAGGACGACAGAGACAGAGAAGAGAGGAAAAGATGCAAAGGCACAAAGCCCAGTCAAGTGTCCCCTGATTTCGGCTAACTCCCACCTTCTCCCCACCTCTGCCTCATCCCAGCCCTTCTCTGGCCTCCATCCCTCATTTTTCCCTTCTCTGCCCTCTTCTTAAGCTAAGGGCCGCTTTTTGTCCCCACCCTCTGTCCTAAACCAGAGATCGGCCCTTTACTGTGGGCTGGCTGGAGGGTCAGATGGGACATGCATACCCAGGTCTCCATGGCAGGTAGATGGGACACTTGCGGACAGGAAACTCTCGGGGTCCTTAGACCCCGACCATCCCCCCATCACCCTGTCCCCGACAGCAGGCAGCAGCCAGAACCTTGTTCCCAGGGACTAGGAGCCCGGCAGACCCTGAGTCGGAGCCCACATCACAGCATTGACTCACCCGTTGACCTTGGACAGCTTCTTAACCTTGCTATACTCCTGTCTCCTCACCTGTAAATGGATGGTACCCCCCAGCGTGGGGATGTTGTAAAGGTTTGATGAGACGGGGTGTGTGAGCGCCCTGTGCAGAGCCCAGCACGAAGCAGCTGTCCCGGGAAAGAGACGCCCTCCGCAGAGCCGCTGCTCCTCTCCTGGGTACAGTCACCTCTCGCCCAACCGTCTCTGAGCCTCTCAGCCCAAACAGAGCGAGAGGGTGAGCCAACAGGAGGACTCCGTGGGAGCCGGGTTACCAGGGACCACAAAGAGGGGACGACAGCCTGACTCTAGGGTCCCTTTGTCCCCCTAAAACAAAGACCCTCATTTTGCACTTACAGGAAATCCAAAAGGTACACTCTCTTCACAGGTGCCACCGGATGATAAATTTTTGTGAGATGAAAGGATGAACGCACGGGGCAGTTAATTACCCAGAAGGTCGGTGTTTTGCCTACGGCCACCAAGAAGAGGCACTGCCCCAGCCAGAGGGCAAAGGTGGCCAGGCCACCGTCAACTCTCCCTCCAACTCCCCTGCAGTCGGACTCTGTGAAAGTCACCTCCGCGTCTCTCACAGGTCAGGCCAAGATTTAGAGATCGGGGCCGCGCGTGTGCCTAGATCTGCTGTCCGCCTGTGAGTGATGGGAGACACGTTCCCAGGACGTGTTTACTGTCACCCGGCGCCCCCGGCCCGCGCTCCCTGCCGCACCGTCCCCTGATAATTCACGGCCCGACTCCCGTTGGCAAATGACTGATACGGCCTTCACGGCGGGGCCTGCTGGTCACTTGTCTCAAGGAGACTGGGAAGGGAACTCAGGCACAATATAAATGGGGCCCGTGGCAGCCTCAAACACCTTGGAAAATTCCCCAGCCCGGACGCCGCACCGTTTTTAAGTAATAAAACCACAGAGAGATTACATGACCGCCTGACAGCCTGCGACGGATGGCCGCCCGCATGAACTTTTTACCTTCGGGATGGGGACCAAGAGCAGAGGAAGGAAAAAAGAGGAAATAACCTCCAGGCTCCTTCCTTACTCTGTCTCCAAAGCCACTGCCGAGGCAGGGGCCGGAGCTACACTGGTTCTGTCCCCAGCTCAGGTACGACTGGGGGGCCTTGGGCTCAGTTTCCCCATCTGGACAATGGGGACACTTGTGGCCGGTATATTTCCCAAAACCAGAAGCAACCCTAAAATAAACCTTTCCGGGGCTAGAGGTATAAATCCTTGCTTTCATTCATTCATTTATTCTTCGATTCAGCAGAATTTTCTCCCTGCCTCTTTAGCAGCAAGCATGGGGACAAGGGGGGTGACAATGTGAGACAACCTGTAGGAAACAACAGAATGACCTCCGCGAAGGCCTCATTAGCCTTGTTACCGTGGGCGGCATGTCAGTGCAGCCCTCATGGCCTCATTCTCTCCATCTGAACAATGGGGATCCTGATGGTGTCTCCTTCAAAGGACAGGGGAGTCCCGCGGGCGACACCTTCCACCCCACGTGTGGCATGCAGTCCACCGGGCACAGCCATCAGTCCCCAAGTCCTTCCCTCTCGAAGGCTGAAGGGTCCTGATGCAGATCGGAGAGCCCATCCTAAAGACCCAGAGCTCCCCAGCGGGGTAGGAAGCCACGAATCTGCCTGGACTGGAGGGCATAGGCTCAGAATTCAGGGTCCGGCAAGATGTTCACCGCTTCCCAGGACGGCACATCCTCAGGCCGGGAAACTATGCTCTTGGTAAATAGATTTGGATTCTTGCTCTGTGTAGGACTGGGGTGACCATTTAAGGAGCAATGGCTGTGCACCCCTACATAGCCCTGGTGTTCCAGACCCATCTTCCTTCGTTGGGTCCTCGTTTACCTCCGACGACAGGCATCCGTTGGCATGTCTGGACTAGTACTGTAGTCAGACTACTCAGCAGGGCAAGAAAGACAATTTATCAGTAGCCCAAAAGGCTGATGATGCTCTTACCCACGGCAACTTTATCGTCTTGCCCTTAGACACTCCATGTGTGCGGGAGGGAGGGGGCCTGAGTGGCGGGAAACCTCAGAGCCTGGAGCTAGTGGCGAGATGCTCCCTACGGAGACGCCCTCTGGGTGGGTGGCTCTCAGCCCTGGGATCTGGACAGCCCCCGTGGCCCCTCCAGAGCCACTCTTCCCTCTCTGGCTTGTCCCGTGGGACTTTGTGGAAGGCATCGCTCCCGATCTCCAGCCCTCGGGCTGGCCATTGAGTTCAGCCAATGGAAGCGGTGGCAGGAGGTAGGACAGGCTTAGAAGGAGAGGGGTGGCTCTGACGATGGCTCTTGTCTCTGATCTCAGCCCGGGGAGGTGAGTGGCTGTCACTGGCATCAACCCTGGGTGCTTCACCGTCCTCCTTGGCTCCCGTTGGCCCTGCCCCCACATTTCTAAGAACAGCAATGTTCCTAGAAAGTTCTTTGACTTCCCATTTTCGGCGTGCTGTGTGTTTCCTGCCGGGGCACTGGCCGATGTACCCGGGGAGGTGGGGGAGCTGAGAACAGAGGGAGGTTGTGGACCCAGGCCCCAGCCTCCCCGTCTGTCACCCTCGAGCCTGCAGTCCTTCGAGGACCTGGAGAGGAGCAAGGGGTGGTTGGGAAGGGGGTGCAGCCCGGCAAGAGGGAACTAGATCCGGGTCTTGGACTGCAAGAAGACACAAGTGCAAACCAAAGTGAGAAAAACACGGGACAAAGGTGACTGTCCTTGAACCTGAGGACAGGATGCGCAGCCAGGCCTCCGGAGGGATTGGAACCAGGACTGAAGTGTGGGAGCCATGTCCCCTCTCTCCCAGCCCCCACCTCCACACGCCATCCTGTCTTCACTCCACCAGCCTCTCTCCTCCCCTGCCTGCGTGCGCCGAGCAGCCCCTTAACTCGGGCAGCCTCAGACACTGCCCCCAGGTGCTCCAAAGTCCAGCTCCAACCCCCCAGGAGAAGGACACTCAGTGGCCCACCCCGTGTCACAGGCCTGCCCTCTGGTCCCATCTGCCGTGGTCAGGAGCCTGCTCGATAAGACTGGGGGTGGCATCTCTGTCCTCCGCGTGGCCACCCACGCCTGCCCCGAGGGGCTCACAGAGAAATGCAGGAGGAGCCCCTGCCTAGTAGCGGCAGCCACCCTCCCTCTCCCAGAAGCCCCCAACCTGGAGGGAGAGCAGGGGTGAGTAAGAAGAGTGAACTTCACCCGGGGCAGCCTGGCCAGGCCAGCACCCAGGAGAGGCAGGCAGAGGCAGACAAACTGTGAATGCAAAAGGGGGGTTTAAAATACACGGGAGTGAGCCAGACGTGAGGACAAGCCGATCTTCGTAAGCCGATGTGGAAAGTTAAAGAACTGGACTGCGACGTCATTGATAGAGTCGCCCCCCACAGGCAGGGGGGGCGGTTTAGAGAGAGCCGAGTGGTAGCAGTTATTGGAAAAATAAAACCGTTTCATGTTTATACCCCTAATGAGTGGAGAAGCCTCTAAACTGGTTATACTTGATTTTTTTTTCTTTATGCTTTTCTGTATTTTCTAATTCTCCTGCAATGAACATGTATTACTTGGGTAATAGAAAAATAATAAAAGCTTAGAAGAGAGTCAGGTGGTGAGAGTCCGAGGGTCCCTGAGGACCACAGGGCTGGGCTGTGAGCTCCTGGCACAGGCTGCGGCGGCCCAGGGAGGGAGCAGGGCGCTGCGGGCAGAGAGGGCCATCTGAGCCACGGCCCCCAGGGGAGGTGCGGCAGGAGGAAAGCATGCTCCCCGGTACTGGGAGCAGGGTAGGGTGGTGGGAAAGCAGGTTTGGGGAGTCCTGGGTCCCTGCCAATAGCAGACAGCTAAGAGCGAGTCTCTGCGCTCAGTTTGGGGTCCCAGGCCCAGACCGGCTCTGAGTCGAGAGCCTGGTTCAAATCCTGACTCCACCCCCACCAGCTGGGGAAGCCAGATGTCCCCTCATATGGCAGAGCACATATCAGGCAAGAAGGTGTCTGGCCCCAAGGAGTTAACCTGCACCTTTCCCAGGGCCTGCTCCTGGTCTGGAGAGAATAAGGCTGTGGGGAGGGACACCAGGGGCACCGGGAACCTCAGCCTGGGGTCAGGACAGGCTGGTCCTGATGAACTACCCTGGCCAGGGTGGGCTCAGGTGCTGAAGTAACAAGAGAGGGGTCGATGAGACCCCAGACCTGGGTTTAGCTCCGAATCCTAGCTCCAATGAGGCTGTGTGACCCCGGGGAAGTGACTGCCCCTGGCTGGGCCTCATTCTCCTCCTCCTCATCTGTAAATTGGAGACAATAAATATCCAGAGCACCTGTGGCAGATGGCATTAAGGGTCTCAACTTTTCACCTCTCCTTAGAGCTGGACTCTGGCCCCTGACTTTGCAGCATCTCCCACACAAGAGACGGGATAGGGTCCCGTCTTGAGTTGGCCCCATGGCTTGCTTTCGCAACTGGAAGAGGAAGCAGCAGGTGAGCCATTGGGGGGACACCCCCAATTTGCTCTCTGTGCCTCTGCAGTCCACAAGAAGGTCATGCCTGGGCTGGAAGCTGGTCCCAGGAAGAAGATGGAGCCTGCGGAGCAGAGCTGGGTGGCCCCAGAGGAGCCCCAAACAAGAGCAGCTACTCCCAGGGACACCTCAGATCCATGAGAACAGGTGACAGCCATTTTAAGCAACTGAGTCGTGGGGATGTTTCTTACTCAATACATCTCCTCCTATAGGTAATAGGATTCAGGGAGACAGCATCCACAAAGGGCTGGTGCATAGTAATTGCTCACTAAACATTCAGCGGCTCTTACTAATACTGTTATCATCATTAGCATTCCCCTCCGTCGGAGGGGAGAGCCCGGGGTCAGAGGTCAGGAGACGAGAGCGCCGCAGAAACCCCACATTCATCAAGCCCGCCTGGAGATGGCTCCAAGCGACAAGTTCCCTCATCTACGTGGCCGCTTTTATTGCGCTTTTGAAATCCATTCCAATTAGAGGTTGAGACGGTGGCTTCTGCACCCCAGACAGGGGTGAGACAAGCAGGGCTCAGGCCCCGCAGGCAGAGACTTAAGCATTTTATAATAATCATATTTCTTATGAGGCTTTAGTTTCACTTCCTTCAAATTAAGTCTCAGCAATAAAGCAATCGATTCCCTCTCACTGGGAAACAGGACTGAATTCCACCTGACACCAGCAGAGCTCACAGCCCCTCTCCGCAGGACCCACCCTTTCTCCAAGCCTGGATAGTGACAGTTCAGGGGGTCTGCGTTGCAGGGGGGAGGTCCATCCCGGAGCAGCCTCCAGGCCAACTTCAAGCATATCCAGACAGGCCTACTGGGTACCAAGTTCAAAGAGAGTCAGGATGCCGTGGGAGAAGGGGCCTGAGTCCACACTCCCTGCTTCCTGCTGGCTGCCCCATCAGGGAGGGCCCTTTATGGCTTTAAGAACCTGAAAAACCAAGGTATCACAGTCCTGGCTTCAGTATCAAAACCTGATGCAGGGATTCAGCCGGGGAGCTAGGAAAGGTACGGGAGCGAAGGAGAGACTCCTTGTCCCACTCACCACGTCTCCAGAGAAAGAAGAGGGGCTGGTTGGTTTCCATACTCTGCTTCCTCAACCCATTCTTTGCTAAGAATTCTCTAGGCAGAGTGGAGAAAAGTGGCTGAAGACCTCTGCAAGATGAGTGTGGGGGTCCCAGAACAGAGAAGCCCCGTCCCTCCCAGGTCCTACCTGGGATGTCAACTCCAAGCAGCTTCTCCTGCGAATAGGAGACCAGAGGGGGTCATGAGGGCATCAGGGCAGAGGGGGGGGCCTGAGGGTGGGGTTAGGTTAGCCCAGGAGGAGCCCAGATTGGAGGGAGGGCCTGGATTCCTGCGAGGCTCTTGCCTCAAGCACAAAATTCAAGGGGGCGCCAAAAACTCAATGATCAACAGAAACAGTATTTTTTTTTTAATCAAAATGGATTTTAAAAAAACCCCTGATGAACAAAATATCAAAATTGAAGAAAAGACTGGCTGTGATTTGTCTGTTTAAGGCCCTGCATTGCCGTGCACCTGGAGAGGTCACTTCTAATCAGCCCGAGTCCCTGTAGCATGTGCCTGGGGTTTAACAATGCTGGGGGGAAGGGGTTGGGTGATGCGGGATTTGTGTAGAGTCATGTTCTTGATCGTGGAGGCTTTTGTTTTGTTTTGAACTAGGCTCCTCGCCCAGCATGGAGCCCAATGCGGGGCTTGAACTCAGGACCCCAAGGTCAAGACCTGAGCTGAGATCCAGAGGCAGATATTTAACTGATGGAGCCAGGAAGGAACCCCTTGATTATGGAGTTTTTATGAACCTTTCTCACTTGGTTCAAAATAATGAGGGGGAGTGGTATTTTGATCAATGTATAATGGGGTACAGGCTTCCCCCTTCACCTCAGGCTCCTCCCAAGGTGACTCGGCGGGTGGGGGGCGGTGTTGGAGGGGCCAATAGCTGGGAGAAGAGACAGAGACACAAGGAGGATCCAAGGGCAGCCAGCGTCTGGACAGGGAGGAGGCTGGCCGGGCTCTAAGGCTTTTGTGTAAGCGCTGGAGCCTAGCGCCCCACTCCAAGAAGAGGGTGGGGACAAGGAAAGCATTGCTGTTCAACCAGAAGTGACTGAGAAATCCTGGAATCTGGCCAAGTCTGCCTGGATTATATTTGCATCTTACAGTCCAAAAAGAAAGTATTAGGGAGAGGGAAGAAGCCAGAGCTGCTGACATTCAGGAATCTCTGCCCCCTCCAGGCCCAGACCATGTGCACTCCATCTCCATTTCCCAAGGGAAAGCCTGAGGCCCAGAGAGGTTAAGACACCTGCTTAAGGTCACACAGCCCGGGACAGGGGACGCCAGGGTTCCATGCCAAGATCCCCCTCTCAACCTCTTCACACAGTGATGTCATGTGACCTTACTATTCCTCTGAGTTTGTTACCTATAAAATGAATCCCTACTTCATGATCCCTGGGCAGGGGACCCTGTAGATGATTTTAGTAATAGTATGCTACAGGTTGGGACCACAGGGAGAGGGACTGGGTAGGGGGACACACTTGGGCAGCAAAGCCCCTCATCCCACAACCCTGTCATTCCTTCCACCAACAGCTCGGGAGCACCTGCTGTGTGCCGGGCACCCCACTGGGTCCCAGCTTAGAGCAGGGTGTTAGGGAGACGCTGGCACTTCCTTCATGAGCTCGGGGGCTTGTTAGGGTTGGAGGAATGGAACAGATCTAGGCACAATCATGTCATTACAAAGGGCTAAACACAAAGGACAAGGTGTTGGGAGAGCACATTGGAGGGCCCCAGGCAGAGGACGAGGGGACAGGAGCTGAGGTGCTCGGGGCCCGGGGTGTCCGAGGATGGCAGGCGGCTGAACCAGCTCAGGGCGGCGTGGCTTCTGTGGCCCCCACCCAAGAAGACCACCCGACTCCAGGCCCCAGGCAGGGCCTCTCCTCCCTGTTGGAACGGAACCAACCTCCCGGCCACAGCAGAGGGGCTCTCCAAGCCAAGGATGTGAGTGCATTAATTAATGAATTAGCCGTTTAATTAACATAATTAGGCCTCATTATTTTCCTTGCATCTATCGTCAATTTTCGGGCAATTAAAGTGGATGCTGGTGGAGAACGGAGGATCTGGGCTGTCACTGCCGGCCTGGGACGAAGCACAGGCCTTGACCCGCAGGGCTCCAGCCCAGATTGGAGGGCGGGGACAAGGTAAAGGGAGACCCAGGTGAACACAACGCACACCCCAAGAGGGAATGCCCCCAAGTCTAAGTCTGCACATAGCTCCTACTTCACGTATGGAGCTCGTCCTGTGTGCCCGGCTCCAGGCCAGGACACCTTTGGGACCGGGACTGGTGAGGAAATGGTGGGAAGCTGTCGGGGAGGGCCAGGGTCAGCCCCCAAGTCAGCCTTTGGAGTAGACTCTCTTTCTCCAGCTGTGTGACCTAAGGCAAGTTCCTTAGCCTCTCTGAGACATTTCCTTACCTGTGATATCATCATAATGATAACGTGCAGCCCTGGCACACAGTTGGCCCTCAATCAGGGTGTCTGGTCTCCTTCCCTCTCTCAGACCCAGCAGACTGCAGACCCACGGCTCACTCTTTCCACACTGGTTCACTCCCTGACCACCTGCAGTGCTGGTGAGCCTCTCCCCCACTGCCTGATCTCTCCGTCTAGAGTGCATCTCCCTACCTTTCCACCTGCAGGAGCTACCATTAATGCCATTTTGCAGTTGAGGAAGCTAAGGTTGAGGAAACTAAGTCACATGGCCCAGGGCACAGCCGGTGAGTGACAGAACAGGACTCAGCCCCAGCTCAGTCTGCCTCCCCAGTGGGGCAGGACTTACTACACCCAGCCCTGTTCTAGATCAAGACTGGCAAAGCCCTGGGCTCTGGGGGCATATATTCTACTGGCAGAGACACATAAATAACCCAAAACAAATATAAAATAAGTCATAATGTACCTAGGGCTTTGAAGACAAAGCAAATAATCATAATGGTGAGAAAAGTAGATAAAAGGTGGAGAAGCCTTCAAGTCCAGTGCTCAGGGAAGACCCTAAGGAGATAGTTCTGAGGGAGGAGGCAGGGATTGGCTGGTGCAAAGGTCCTGAGGCAGCCCTCAGCCTGCCTGATGGAGGAGACAGGGTGGAGAGATAGGCAAACTCCTTCCTGACAGGATACTAGGATGTGGCAGGGATTTGGATAGTGTTGAGATTAGAAACTTTGTGCTGAGAAATTCCATGTCCCATGAAAATGTACAAAGAGCCTTGGTTGACAGGTGGACACCAGACTATAAGGAGGTGAGGATGAAAACAGGCCTGGCTACAAGACTATTGCACTGGTCCAAGTAGAGGACAGGATGGTGGTTGAGGTCAGGAGATGAGCATGGATTCTGGACGTAATGTGATGGCAACACCAGCAGGACTTGCTGGCCTGGAGGCTGAGCCCCAGGGTCCAAGATGACTCGAGGTTGTGAGGTACCCCAGAAAGGTTGGAGATGCCACTGTCTGAGATGAGAAGGTGGCGGGGGTGGGAGGGGGTGTAATGAGAGACACCAGGACAGCCAACGGAGCTGTCACCTAGGTGATGGAGTTAGAAGTTGAAGTCGAGGGAATGATTTTGGGGGTGGGTTAGCCTCAAGCCTGCACAATGATCACTGGAGGCCAGGGAGGAGAAGGATGTCTTTGGATGTGGCCCTGGGGTTCACCATCGCAGAATGAGCCACCAAGAATCCCGGGAAAAGGCAGTGAGCAAGACAAAGGGAAACCAGGAGAGGGTGTCCTGGAAGCCGGGGAAGGAGAAGGCTTCGAGGAGGAAGGAGTGGCTGAGCGTCAAACGCCAGTGACCTTGGGGCTGGCCATGTGAGCCCCAGTTTCAGGGGAGGTTGGTCAGCCTGAGAGGAGAGAGTGTGGGCAGCAGCGAGTGACAACTCCCCCCAGGGCCCTCTGCCTCCAGGACACAGGGAGGCTGTGTTTGCAGGAGGGAATAGGGCCCCAGGGAGGGTTGTGTTTACAAGACCAGACCCAAGGTGTCACAAGCCGTTCGGGGCTGATGGAAACAATCAAACCCCAAGAAATAAGACCCATGATGTGGATAACGCAGATCATTCCATTTTTCTAATGTATATGTTCACAACATCTCCTTGTATACCCCCCACACACACACACCTGCATTTTACCCAATAATAATTCCAACTTTGTGCTTTAGCGAACTAGGAACACTTGCCACCCTGAACCCCTAGGGCACCCGCTTGTTCTGACGTGGTTCCTCAACGTCATTTTACCAGAGCAAAGGGCAAAACAGAGATCCAAACCCTTGCGAGCTCATGATCCTGTTGTGTATTTGCCCTTGTAACGTTTTATAGCACAAGTATTAATACCTTTCCTGCGTGGGCCAACGTAAGGTAAGAAACATACAATCAGACATTAAAGGCACAGATGAAAATCCCAGGCTGTAAAAATGGTCCATCGGCCCCCACACCCCCATCTGGGGTCAGACATCAGGCCTCAGCCGTGAGGGCAAAGAACCAGCGCTAAGGATGAGAGCAGAATGCTGGAAACGGCGTCAGAGCCCGCGCCCGACAGGCCGGCGTAACCCAGGAATTCGTGACTTGGTTTGTGTTCAGTCAGCAGAACCCGCCTTTCTTACCATGTCCAACTTGGACACACGACACTTTCATTTGTTTTCTAGGGGGTGTCCTTATGTTTTAAGTACACTTGGTTTTGTTTTTTTGTTTTGGAGGGACTCGTCCAGGATTTCGGTATACTTCTGATTGGGGCATAGCACATAGGCAGAAAAATGCACACATCTTAAGCGTTCGGTCCAGAGATTTTCTTTTTTTAAGATTTATTTATTTGACAGAGAGATCACAAGTAGGCAGAGAGAGAGGAGGAAGCAGGCTCCCTGCTGAGCAGAGAGCCGGATGCGGGGCTCGATCCCAGGACCCTGAGATCATCACCTGAGCTGAAGGCAGAGGCCCAACCCACTGAGCCACCCAGGCACCCCTAGAGATTTCTAATAGGGTCCACAGAGCCATGAAACCAGCACTCAGATCAACACCGATCGAGAAGCACATTGCCAGCCCCTCAAGGGGTTGTGAACGCCAAAGGTGGCCACCAATGGACTCTAGCGTCCACCACGGAACTTTCCATACTTGGGGTCATGCCGGGTGCACACCTTGGCATTCGTCCCCTTCTCTTGCTTGTGAGACGCACTCCCGTCGCTGTGCGTATAGGTTTCTTGGGCTCATTGTCACAGTGTCCCGAGGGAACACCCGCATTTTCTTTCCCACCTTCTACTGCAGACGGCATCCCGTCTGGTGTGGGGATGCACCTTGGACCTTCTCGTATGTGTCTCTTGGCAGGTGTGTGCTTTTCAGGAACATAGTTGTACAAAAGTCGAGAACCTCTGTGTTGGAGAAGCCCTGGGCATTCAGAGCCTCAAAACTCACACCCCAGAGAAGCCTCCAGCCTGCGGGTCTGTGGGATTTTGGGATTCTCACTTCTCATTTGCTTTTTGTTACTCCTTATTTTTTTTTGAAAGCAATAGTTTTCCAGCTGGAATGATTTTTGTGCCCCTCACCGCCCCCCCACCCCGCCCCGGGGAATATTTGGCAATGTCTGGAGATATTCCGGTCGTCACATATGGGATAGCCAGTGGCGTCTAGTGAGCGGAGGTCAGGGAGGCTGTGGGACATCCTACAATACACGAGACAGCCATCCACTGCAAAGAACGGTCCAGCTACAAATGTCACCAGTGCCAAGCTTGCAGACCTTGCTTTCAAGGAGTAGATGGGTCACCTCTCCTAAATAAGGAGAGAATTCAGTGTTTAAGCCTAAGGAGGAGCTCACCTGGTTTCAAGGAGGGAAGGACATTCCCGCTGAGGGAACAGCATGAACAAAGTTATAAGGATGGTGGGATCTCCGTGGAGGGAGGTTGTAACCGGGACCAAGTTGCACATTTCTTCCCCTCCTAACCTGCTCCAGGCTCCCCGACCCAGGAGCAGAACCTCCTGGCAAGAGAGGAATTGCCCTTGACCTCTCTCCCTCATTCTACTGCATCTGGTCCATCAGCAAGCTCTGTGGCTTGTGACCCGAGAGCCCTGCACACCTTCACAGCCACCACCTAGCCTGAGGCACCACTCGCACACACCTGGACCATAGCTGCAGCCTCCACAGTGGGGACCCTGCCTCCACTTGGGCTCCTTCCAAATTCTCTTCCACTGGGAAGCCACTAGGGATCTTAGTAAAACTTGAAATGACCATGTCGCTCCCGTGCTGGAAACCCCGCTGAGCAATCCCTCCCAGGGTTTGGGGAGTGCCACTCTCTAGGGGGCTCAGCTCAAATCTGAGCCCCTTTCCAGGAGCCTCTGGGGCAGCAGGAGGCTTGCTCTCTGGTAGAGGAGAGAATGGCACCTGGGCCCCACCGTTCCAACTTCCCCCAAAGTCTGGGGTCCCCTTGCCCCCGGGCTGAGGGTGGAACTCATGTGTCCGCCCAGCCAGCTCACAGCCCTGGCCTGTCAAAGCCTGCCCGGGCAGGCCCAGGGCACCCAGCAGGGCTGGGTCCCTCAGGCCTACGCCTGGCACAGTTCTCTGCTGAGTGAGCCCAGGGCTCCCCCGGGCAGGGCCAGGCCCCCTGGGCGTCCAGAGAGCTCGTTATCCCGTCAGCCCCGAAGCTGCACCTGCTCTCCTGGTCTCCTGTGATCTCAATTAATCCGTCCTGCCCTGATTAATTAGCAGGGTTAATTATGACGGCTGCTGCTGCTGAAGCTTGGGGAGGAGAGCCCAGCCAAGTGGCGGAGCAGAGACCCAGCCTGGGGTGGGGCGGGGCGCCTCTCTTGGCTTCTTCTCCGAGGCTGGTCCTGCTGGATGCCTGGTGCCCGCCCTTCCTTGGGCCAATGTCAGGGACCTGGGAAGCCCTTCAAGGGCCAGGCCAATGACCTCAGGTATCTGCTGAGACCAGGCAGCAAGGCCCACCACTCGGGTTTGTCTCCTCTGACCTGAACTGCCATGTCATCCCTAAGTCCTGCCCTCTGCCCGTCATCATGACCCCATGCTAAAGGACCCGGGACTCCATCCTGGCAGGGACCCCTTGGCCCATACTCGCCTCGCTCTCTTTGAGGGTTAGCCCACTACCTACTTCCTCAATTGCCTTTCCTCTCTAGACCCAAAGACCACTGTGCTGAGAGATGAGCCTAGAGAAGGAGGTCAAGGTCAAGATCAGGGTTGCCATGGTCAGGCCCACAGCTAGGGCTGTTACAGACCCTGTCTTACTATCTGGACCCCATTAATTGCCTCGTGGGCTCTGGAGCTCCCCTTCCTCCATGCTTCCCCCAAACCCAAACCCTTAGCTAAACACCAGAGCATCAGAAACCATACAGAATGACACCGTTCCCCACAGCCGAGACTGTAGACCCCTCCAGCCCACCCCAGACCCCAGAGCCCTCCCCACCCCAGCTCACCGCCCATGCCCCCACCTTGCTCCATCCCTCCTCCGAGCTCCAGGCCCTTTCTGAGCCCAGAGGCCCAGAGCCTGGGCAGTCACCAAGAAGGAGTGGGAGCTTGACTCAGCAAAGGTCCCCCACCCAAGCTGGACCACCAGCACCAAACTCTCGCACACACCTCTCCAGGGCTCATCTATTATTCTCCTTGCCAAAACGTGATCCATTATCACCGCGTGCGCCTGGCAAAATGTATCATTACCTGTACCCTCGGCACTTCCCAGATCAATCCACTTCTTAAATGTAGTAATAGAGAAGAGGATTAGGTACTAGAAAACTCATTATGAAAATGGCGTACTCAAATTCTTTAAAGGTGATATTTCATAAAATATACCCGGCCTGCCGCGTGCCTCAATCATTCTTTTTAATAGCTCCGTAGCAGCCAGAAAATAAAGTATTCATGAAGATTGAAGAAGATGATCCCATGAACTTCAATTTAATTGGTGCAAATTAAAACAATCCATCTTTCCGTGCTGTCCGTCCATCTCCAATCATCCCCACGCCGCTCGGCCGGCACCCTGATTACAATTATCTTTTAATAGGAAAACTTGTCAGTTTTTGTGTGATTTACATAAGCTTGCGCAAACTTATGGGGATCAGATAGGGCCTTGGTGTGCGATTTCCTGTCCCTGGCTCCCTGGCTCCCGGGGAAGGCCAGAGGAGGGGGGTCTGGGAGGCGGGGTCCGGACGGAGTGGGGGAGGGGCCGGGGTGGGTTTGCTGCATCCCTGAGTTTGCAATACCCATCAGACATGGGGCTGCGGGACACATCTGTGTGCCACGCATCTGGCCCCAGCCCCTGGCCACAAGCTTCCTCTGAGGCCACAACAGCTGGACGTGGAACCAGAGGGGCTTCTTCCTGGAGGTCACGGTCACTCTCAAGGCCATGAATACAACTTGACCTCCCATTTGAGAAGGCCTATGCTCTGTGAGCTTTCTCCACTCTCTTTTCCCCACAATTTACTCCGCACCCCCAAATGGCACATGCTTCATATTGTCACAAGGGCCTCCTTGAAGAGCCTGTGGGGACAGACAGAGGAGCTCTTCTGGAGTTGAGAAGCTAGAAAAGAAAGCCAGTGATGGACTGAGCATAACAAGAGAGACTCGAACAGGGAAGACAGACAGGTACCTGGGTCCTCCAAGGAGTACAGGATAGGGAAGATGTGGCTTTTAACTAAACAGAAACCAGCCCTCAGAGACCCAAGCCAGCTGCTGCCACCAATAAGCTAGTGCCACTTCAAACTCTATTAATAGAGATATGATGGCTAGAAAGAGGGAGGTGATCATTCCACTCGCATCTGTGCTATTTGAACCACTTTTGACATGTTCATGACTCCACCATTCATTCGTTCAATAAACACTTACTGAGTTCCTGCTACGTGTCAGGTGCTGGAGATCCAGCAGGAAACAAGGTTGGCCCAGCTCCCACCTCACAGGCTTTATAAACCAGCGACGAAGACGGACAAGCAAACAAGCGGGGTGTGTATAGACTAATAAAAGCTACCATGGGGGAAATTCAGGAGCCTAGAGGAGGACACCCCAATCAAAACTGAGGTCAGAGGAAGGATCCCAGAGCTGCGGATGCCTGACTTGAGACCTTAAGGTCAAAGAGGAGTCAGGTGATAAAGGAGGGGGAAGGGAGGAGGCCTGTTCCCGCCAGAGGGACAGTCATGGGCAAAAGCCTCAGGCAAGAAAACATGCAACGTTAACACATAGATCATCTGACAGCACAGAGGAGGAGCCTGAGTGAACATGGCAGGGAGGCAGTCCTAAAGGCTGACACCCCACGAGAGTTGTCTGCTTACCCTTTTTAAATCTGTAAATGAATTCTTAATTACACAGACACTATACAAACACAGTCTTTTACTTATTTTTTTTAATATCAGCACATTTTCACTGCCCCCCCCCGCCAAAATGTAAACATAGGGCTTCTGGCTCAATCTGTCAAGCATCTGACTTGATCTCAGTCCAGGTCTCGATCTCAGGGTCTTTTTGTTGTTGTTGTTGTTGTTGTTAAGATTTTATTTATTTGCTCGAGAAATAGAGAGAGAGAGAGAACGAGCACGAGCAGGGGGAACGGCAGGTAGAGGGAGAAGCAGGCTCCTGGCTGAGCAGGAAGCCCCATGTAGGGCTCAATCTCAGAACTCCAGGATCAAGACCCGAGCCAAAGGCAGACAGACGTTTAACCAACTGAGCCACCAGCTATCCCACCATCTCAGGGTCTTGAGTTTGAGCCCCACGTTGGGCTCCACACCGGTTGTGGAGCCTACTTTAAAAATTTTTTTAGGGATGCCTGAGTGGCTCAGCCAGTTAAGTGTCTGCCTTCAGCCCGAGTTGTGATCTCAGGGTCCTGTGTCAGGCTTCCTGCTCAGCGGGGAGTCTGCTTCTCTCTCTGCCCCTCCCCCACCCACTTAAGCATGCACACTCGCATGTGCACACACTCTCTCTCTCAAATGAATAAAATCTTTAAAACAAAAAAAAAATTTTTCTTTTTCATGTAAACATCAGAGTGAAAGTCCCGCTAGACCACCCCCGCCCTCCCCCTTGTCGCTCTCTGGCAGTAACACTTAACTAGCCCGGAGCACGTCCTTCCTGGTTCTTCTTGGTTCCTTCCCACGCATTTGTATCCGAGGAAACATACAGGTGCTTCTGGTCTTGCTTCTTATAAAGATGGTCTTGCACTATCCACGCTCTTCTGAAATTTGCTTCTTCAACTCAGTCGTGCCTGTTACTGTCCCCATCACCCTTTTGAGGGGACTGTCCTGCAGATCTGGCAGGTGGGCCAGCCCTGGGCAGGCTCCAGACTATCTGAGCAGCTGCAGGACCACCCATGGTGGATGGAAGCAGGACACTCTGCCGTCTCAACCACGCCCCTTCCTGTCGCAGAGCCTCATCCTTGTCCTTAACATGAAGAATGAAGCAGCCTGCCCCCGGGGACACTGTGACCGCTATGCTGCAGCTCACAGAGGGGTTGGCTCGGGCGTTGGTTCATAGAAGTTTCTCTGTCCATGCACAGACAGGGACAGCGATGTCCATGTCATCCAAGACCAGGTCCATCTGAGTATCCCCGACAGAACCCCAGCCCGCAGGCATTGCCCTCCGGGAGACAGACCCCTTCCTTCCCTGGCCCGGCCTGTGGTCCGCAGTGAGGGTGGGAGCAGCTGCTACGTGTCCCATGCTACAGGGCGCTTCCCCCGTGGCCCCAGTCAGGCCCCACTGGCCGCTCGCCCCAGCAGCCCTCGGCCACCGGGAGCACACTGTTGGCTCAGTAAACACTGTTTGCTTGAGTAGCTAAAGTCACCCGTCCAAGTGAGGTCTGGAAATCAAACTCACCAGAAATTCAGTCTCATTGAGGAAAGATAAGAACCGTAATTATTTCTGGAGTCCTTTGTGAGCCCGCACTAGGTATCACACACACCCTTGCTCATGGAATCTTCCTGAAGCCCCAACAAGCAGGCTGCATTATCGTCCCCGTGAATGAATTAACTCACGAAGTCCTCGTGACCAGCTCACCCTAGCACAAGGCGAGGGGGACTATGAGTACTGGTAGTCACGACTGGACAAGAAAACAACTTAGAGGCCATCACAGTAACTGTATTTTTCTTCCTCCATAAAGCACAGTAAGGGCCGCTAGCCTTCCTCTGTCTCATGGCACAGTCCTATGTCGTGTGCAACAGGTGGCCTCAAGGTCACCAAGGCAGGAAAGGGAAATGATGAATATACACAAGGTCTTTTTATTTTTTTTATTTTTAGATTTTATTTATTTATTTGAAAGACAGAGATCACAAGTAGGCAGAAAGGCAGGCAGAGAGAGAGGGGGGAAGCAGGCTTCCTGATGAGCAGAGAGCCCAATGTGGGGCTCCATCCCAGGACCCAGGGATCATGACCTGAGCCGAAGGCAGAGGCTTTAACCCATTGAGCCACCCAGGTGCCCCTATACACAAGGTCTTAACCGCCTCCGACCCACGAAGAGACAAGTGCCACCCTGCTTCCTGTCGCAGGTCAGGTCTTGTCACATGGTTGCAAGGGAGCCTGGGAAATGGATCGCAAGGATATTGGCGAGCCCGGCCTCTCCTGCTACCCCGCATTGGTAAGCTGGGGGCACCCCGACATAAGAGCGGTTCAGTACTGTGCCCAAAGTCACCCAGCCCGTGAGGGTTAGAGCCACTCGTTCACACGTGTGAGGGCACGCCTGCTGACTTACACTTACTGGCATGCACGACAATCCTCACGCATGTGACTACCCACGCCCGCTCCCACGGGCCGCCCTCTCCCCTGTGGGGGAAGGGGTCATAGGGCACATGGGAGCTCTAACTGCAGGCATGAAAAACTTGACCAGAGGTCAGGAGGCAGGCTCCCTCCTGTACCCTTCTCCCAGCACTGGGGCCCCACCTGCCATCCTCGGGGTCCCCATGGCCCCATCTCGAGCAGAGTCCCAGGCATCATCCACCACGGCACCAACCCCAGCTCACTCCAGGAACGCCTGCCCACCCCTTCTCTTGAACTTGCCTCGGAATCTGTGGCTGCCGGTGAGGCAGGATTCTGGGGCAGCTTTTTCCAAAGTATAAAAATTTTAACAAATATACATGACGAATATTCTCACGTCCAAGTGTATTCTCACGCCATACACTTAAAGGACATAATATGCGGAGACGTGTTTGTATCTGTAAACCTGAATTCATTCATGGAAATGATGGTGTGTTCACGTGGTTTCTACGACGAGAGCTGGAGGGGACTTAATATAAATGGTGAAATCCATGAAAGGATCCAAACCGTACAAGGTAAGAGAAGACTGAGATTCTCACAGACTGGAAGAAACTAAGGAGACATAAGGACCAGAGGCAGCGCGGCATCTCTGACTGGATTCCGGCAGAGGAACAGGATATTCGAGAACTGCAGAAATCCCACGTCTGCAGTGCAGTTGATGGGATCATACAGTGCCAGTCTCTTAGTTTTGTAACGTACTACGGTCATGTAAGATGCTCATGAGAGGGGATGAGAGAACTTTCTGGAATGTCTAAAAAGATTTACAATAGTGATAAAATAAAATGCTCCAAACCGGGGGTCAGGGTGCCCCTAGATTTCAGTACAGCACTGCTGATAACCTGATACGCGACTGTGGACAAGTTGCTCATTCCCTCTGACACTCAGCCCATACAATAGCAGAAGTTCACTTAGATCACCCTCAAAGCCCCATTGCACTCTCATTCCGCAATTCACTCTCGATTCAGAAACACATCCCTATCCCTATGTGTTTCCGATTCAGGAACACGTCCCAAATCCCTTCAGAACAGACATATGTACAATCACACCCACTGTCATACCCCCCAGCTCACACGGAGACACACAGGGAATCGGCAGAGTCGGCTTTACTAAGTCCGGTTGCAAAATACAGTCAAATCTCTCCTACTCATCCCATTAATTACTTGAGTTTCTATAAGCCCTATTAGTACTACATTCAGCCTCTTCCTCTGAAGGATTTTCTGCTACACACACACACACACACACACACACACACACCACCACCACCACCACCACCACCACCACCACCACCACCACCACCTTCCACATATAGTCCAATCTGCCAAAAAGAACACCGGGCTGACAGTACCAACTGCTATTGCACCTCTTGGCCACACAGTGTCGCTGTTGGAGACGGGACCTGCACAGCTTAGGAACCATGCTTGTCCTCCCTCCTTCTGGCTCTTGGGATTGCTTCTAGGCTAGGCCAGGCCAAGTAAGTCCCCAGGCTTTTTTCCTACTCACTCCCAGACTTATCCACAGTTCTGCAAAGCATAACACCACGTCGTGCTGGCTGGGACCAGAAAACCTCCTAAGCACAGCCACAACAGTGCCTAATCCAGCTCTCCCCCATGACCTTGGTCCCCACGACCTGGGTGTGCTGAGCTGGAGTTGGAGGCTAGGCCTCCCTTTCCTCTGAGCAACTGTATTTTAGGGGCCTGGTCACCCTGCTCAGCCTCTGAGCCTCGATGGATCTCTCTGAGAGGTCTTCCCACATGAGACTCGTGGGGAACAGAGGCTGGGATCTTGGTCCCTTCTTACCTATAAGATCTTGGGTTCTGCCTGTTGGTGGCCCAGGGTGAAGACCTTGGACCCAGAATGGAAATGACTAATACACTAAGCACTGAGGTTGTAGCAGGCAACTTTCTAAGCACTTTAAAGGCAAGAATGAATCAAATTCTCCCTACAACACTCGGAGCAGGCATTGTCTTCTTTGCTGCCCCATTTCACTAAGAGGAAACTCTGAAAGGGGACGTGACTTACCCAAGGTCACATGTCTTGGGTAAGTGGCCCAGTCAGGACTTGAACTCTAGGAGTCCTAGAGTTGGGATTCCTTTCCAATGTGTTGTGCTGTGTCCAGAAGCTCACAGTCTCTCCTCCAATCTGTCCTACAATCAAAAGGATTCCCTCTCGGACCTTTCCCAGGGTGAAGCAGATGACTGGCAGCTTCTATCTCTAGACCAGGGGGCCCAAGACCTGACTTTTACAGACTGTCTTTCAGAGGCCCCAGATGTTTGCTGCCTTAACAAAAACCCAGACACTTCCCAGTCCACACACCAGTAACCAAGCAGCGTATTCACACATCTGGGGTTTCAGGGTCCAGACCATCTTTTTCTCATTTGAGAGGGAAAATAAGGGAAAAGAGCAGGGAGAGAGGAGCCCTCACCCTGGGCCCCAGAAGGGGGTCGGGGAACGCAGTAACCCTGCCCACATCCCATTCACTGGGCTGGATACATACTGTCCCCCTGCCAAGAACATACTATTCTCTGCTGAAAACAGCTCACAGTTATCCTCAGCTGGAAGCTTATATTCCCTCACCCCAGGGAGTGACCACGTGCCATGGGAGTTCAAAAGATTGGACCCCTTGCCTCAAGGTTGGGGACACATCTGTGGAACAGTTCCCACTCAGGACCCTCTATGGAAGCAGGAGGAGGTTAGACTTTAGCCAAGACCACACTCTTGTTCTGCCCCTCACCTGTCCATCCTCTTCTCCTACTTCCTTCCTCCTGAGAGCTCTCCCTCCAGGAACCCTGGGACCTTGAATCCTTGGCTTCATTTTGGCTTCTATGGAACCCAACCTAAGACATAGCTGCGAAGTGCTAGGAGGCAGACATCAAGCCTGGGACTCATGAGTCCTGTCTCTCACCAGCTGCTTGGCGATGAGGATGCCATCGCTGTCGGTGAACAGAGAATGGACAGTCCCTGGCACGCTGTATGTGTGGTCTCCATTGTCTCCAGTCCTGAGCTAGGACAGGATACAGAGGACAGTGGATGTCCTGGCTTGCACAACAACTCTGCTATTTGGGGGGGGGGGATTCGTAATCATAAGGATGATAGAACTGGGCGGTTATTGCCAAAGGCCCCAGGGCTCTAAAGAGAGAGACAAGCTCAAAGCAAAGCAATTGGCCACCAATTCAAAGTGAATGTGAAACTAGAACATCTTCTTGGCAGAGAAGCCATCATCTCCTGTAGCTAGAGAGCAGGTGGAGCTGAAGACAACATTCAGGACCTAATCAAAAGCCATTGAACATCAAGGTCCAATTATCCAATGTCAAAGTCAGGTCCTTCCAGGGAAGGAGTGGGACCCAGCAACTTGGAATGGGGTTATCTGGGTAAATGCCTTTGAGAATCTTGAATCTCTGATTCCTTTGAACTCTGTAGGTCTGCAGAAGAGGGCCACATCCTTTGTGAGAGGAGAACGCACCTACCCACCATTGCTTGAAAACTCTGCAGAACTTTCAAATGGGCCTGATGTCCTAGAAGACATCTGAGGGAGAGGAGGGCCTGGAGGGCCAAAGGAGCTGGCTAATATGCACAAGCAAGAGCCAGGAACTCATTCCAGGGCTGGATCAAAGCAGGCGGAGTTGAAGGCTGTCTGGAGGGAACGTTTGTCTACATGAGACACTCCCCCATGACTCAGGGCTTGCTATCCTGGCAAGGGCCCCCAGACTTGTTAGGATGGTTCTTGGGAGTTCAAACAAAGTAATGGCTGTCACTAAGCAAAGATGCCAGAACTTCCATGGCTGACTTGAGGATGGGGTCAAGGTCAAAGCCAGGGTGGTTGGTTGGCGGTGATGTCACAGAACTGGGCTTCTTGGAGGGGATTCTTTAATAGGAGGAGGGAGGTGGAAGGCCTTGACCTCCAGAGGCCAAGTGGACTCAGTTACTCTAGTGGGCACCAAGGTCACGGTGGCAGCCAGCTGGTCCCAGTGTGTCTAGAGTTGGGATAAATGAACAGCCAACAAGGTGTTCCTTTCTCTAAATACTCAAAACAGATTAGGAAAGAATGGGAAATCATAATCCCTTGAGCAGTTTCCAGACCCAGAACCTGGAGGAGAGGCTGGTCCCCAGGAGGAAGGATCCTGCAAACCACAGGCAAAGTTTAGAGCATCAATGCTGCACTCGCCCCCAAAGGACCTATAGCCATTTCCTCAAGTGGCTGGAAAGTAACTGTGGAAAAGGGGGTGCTCGGGGCTGGCAGACATAGAACCCACAGTGACATTCATACACAGGACCCTAAGGAGCCAGCATGGTCTCCCTGCTAAAAGAGGGACACATTGGGGGTAGGTCAGAAACAGGAACCTGGCCCAGGCCGCCTCATAGTGGGCCCCCTGTGCTCACAGGTCACTCCAGAGTCACCATACCAGTCCTCAAATGTGTCCTTGGAAAGGTCATATCTAGCACCTGGCAGAAGCCTCACATTGGCCACCTTGATCTGCACTGTAAGAGCTGGTAGAGTAGAAAAGACCAAGTAGAAACCCCTACAGCTCCACACCCCCCACCCCCTCCAAGATAAAGAATCAAAACTAATCCAACCCCGGGGAAAGGGCAAGAAGATCGGTCCCACTTCAAAGAAGTAAATGGTGAAAAGCCAGGGTCATTGTCAAGTTCCTATTTAATTCACTGGTCTGGGGAAGAGGCACTGTGGATGGACTGACAGGAACGGGCCCCAAGTGTGGGAATCTCTGCATCCCACGTGCAGGCCACCAGAGGACCCTCGCTGCAGGAGACACTGGACAAGAACGTGACCAGGATGACCCCACCGCGCCCCCCAAACCTGTGCGATGGACTCATGAATGGAGTCGCCACCGTGGCAGGGATGGGGGCTCTGCGTGGACCCCAGACCACAGACTCTCTCCCACAAGGCCGACCTAGCTGCTGCCACAGCCAAATGCCAGGACTGCCAGGGACAAAGACAGACACAGAGTGCCCAACCTGTGGGACACCAACCCTCGATGTGGCCACTGATGACATCAAGACCATCCTGATGAGGTCAGTAAAGCCTCCTGACAGGGCTGACCCGGGTCTCAGGAGTGACTTTCACACTCTGCCCGCGAGGTGACAGCCAGCCCTGCCATCTGAAGCCCAACAGAGCATTTGGATCCGCTGTCATGGGACCATGGCCTCAGAACAAGGGGCCTGCTCAATGGCAATGGAGGTGAACTGTGCATCATTGACCATGGGACCCACGGGTCCTGCCAGACACCACGCCTTCCAGAAGCTGTGAGGGTAACAGCCGTGGGCTCAAGGGCAGCCAACAAGTGGTTTCAAGGAATGGGGCAGAACCTGGTGGCCCTACAAATAGGCAGGCCTCTCTGAGCTGTCATCTTGGGCAAGCCATCTGTGAGGACGAACGTGGTCTGTCAGGATGCTGCCTACGCCTTCAACCAAGAACCATTATCTGGAGCAGTGTCTCCAACAAGCAGGATACCTGGGTCTGGGAGCCGGAAGGTGGTAGCGGCCAGCTCACCATCACCGCCAGCCACCCGGCCATGGCCTTTGCTGGGCTCCACGGCTCTAGAGGCCGGGCTGAGTCCATTCACTGCTGTGAGTCTCTATTTCTTCGCCTGTGACATGGGAGTGACTAAGCTGTCACGCTGTGGGGATTGAGACCTGCGTCATTCTTGCACCCAATGGCAACTACTCTCCGCTGCATCTCTGCGTCATTCCAGGAAGAGGGTCAAGGTCAAGACAGGGAGTGGGGAGGTCTTCCAGGTGCCAGCCCTATTTCTGGCATCTTCCTCACGGCATCATCAGGAAGTACATTTACTTGCCCACCTCGACCTCACGCTGCACACCAAGCCGACTTTCATTCCCAGGGAGAAGAAGATCGAATTCTCCTCCCCCAGAGTCCTCATTTATCCAGAAAGATGTTTTGGGTCCCAATCCCCAAACTCCCCTCATCTCACAGCCAGGCTCTGAGAAGCCAGGGGACCCCGAAGCCACATCCCCCTTCCCAGCCTGGGAAAGCTTTTCCTTCCTGTGCCTCCATTTTATTATCAGCAAAAGATTTCGCTAGCACTGCCAACAACTGATATTCAGAAATAAGTATGTAAATCCTTTGTAAATGTATGCTAATTACTTATTTTTAATTATAATGTAAATAAGTAATTACTGAATAATTTTAAAGTATTTACGTGGGGGTGTGTGATTTAGACACTAACTTGTTATAAGATATAAAAACTATAAATTATACAGTAATTATGGCCCAATTTACATGCTAAGGCCAAACACAATTACGTAGCAAGAAAAATATAAACAATCAGGTAATTCCACAGTAGTTACTGTGTAATAACCAAGCTGTTTTCTTCCCCCAGTTGACGAAGTGTGTCTGTGCATTCACTCTAGGCTCAGGGAGGCGAAGGGGAGAGTGTTTTCAGAAGTTGAAATCGCCTTGAAGAAAAGAAATTAATCACAAAATAAAAAAAAAGAAAACAAGCAAAGGTATTAGAGTCTCCCAGGGTGGGTCATGGGGTTCAGAGAAAGGCCAAGCCACAAAAGGGGGGCTCCAGCTGGAGTGGCCCCCCACAGTCCCCTCCCACCCCATCTGCAGCAGGCCCCGTTCACACACTATAGCCCAGGTGAGGGAGAGTTCCCCAAACCCCCACCTTAAGGCTTTCACACCCCTGTGCCCTCAGCCTTAATCTTCTCAAACTTTCTTGCCGGGCTAACTCCATCTCACCCTTCAAATCTTACCCACGATTCCTCTTCCTCCAGGAAGCCTTCCCTGACCATCCCTACCTCCCCAAGATTTAGCCAGGGGCTCCCTCCTGGGCTCCCACAGCCTCCCCGCCTCCCTCATCATAGCTGACCACTATTTTGAGATGGCCTGTTTGATGGCAAAGTCTGCCTCCCCCATCAGACTAGGATCCCCAAGAGATCAGACCTCAGGCCTGCCTTGTCCTTTGCTGGGTCCCAAGTTAAAGGCACTTGGACTTGAGAACAAAGAGTATGGTATCAGCAAGATCTGAGTTCAAGCCCAGTGCAGACACTTTCCAGGATCCTTCCAGAATTATCTCAAAACCTGGGCCTCACCTTCAGGAGGGAAGTGATAGGCTTGACAAGAGCCCTGGGTTCTGGGTCCTCATGCTGCCCTCCACTGGAATAGCCCTTTGAATGAGGTATCATTCTCCTCACTTTGCAGACAAGACAACTGAGGCTGAGAGGCCAAGTAACTAATGGAGACACAGAGGAGGGCTGTGAAATCAGGCCTCCTCCAGTTCCAACCTGGAGCTCCGAAGCCCTCTTCTCCTCTGACTCGGGGCTTGTGGATTCTGGCTCCTCGGGGCATCATCGTGCCCCCAAAGAGGACAGAGGCAACGACAGGCATCTGTGCAAGGAGAGAGGCACCAGTCCCCGGGGTGGAGCAGCACCAGGAGACGGGTGCCTCCCGCCCCTCCCCACACCTGCTGAGAAGCGCGGGGCGCAGGACTATTGACCTGGGAGCCCCCAGGATAGTGGTTCTTTAACCCCTTGTGAATCTCCTGGGTCAGAATCTCCTGGAGGCCTTATTGAAATGAAAATTCCTAGACCACTGGAATGGACAGCCGCTAGGAGGTAGAGCCCAGAACATTCCTTTTAGACCACCACCCACCCTCTGAAGTCTGAGAGCCACCGCCAGAGGGGAAGGCATGCCCTGAACGCCTCTCTAAATCTGTCCCCTCGCCCACGAAAGGGGCCTCTCTAATTCACCAACAGATTGTGTCCAAGAAACGAGACGATGGGATGTGAAGGCCCACGGAGCTGGGCCAGCAGCAGGAGGGACCCATGGGACCAGCGTTCCCTCCACTCGACACCTCGGGTGCACCAGGACAGGCCCTCTCGCCCGCGTCAAGGCCAGCAAGAGGGACAGGGGATGTGCCTGGTCCCGAGGGGGATGCTGGCCCCCCCCTCCCCGGGCTCTGGGGTGCTAGGCCAGCCGGTGGCACTCTTCCTGCACTGTGTGGGGCCCTGCGTCGTCACCCCTGGGAGGTCCCCACGGTCACCCCACCCCCCAGCAGCTGTCACACAATTTAGAGCCAGGGAGATGCAGGAATCCATATATAGATTCCGAGTGCATCTTTTCCTACTGCCCCTGAGGCACTGCTGTTCGTGAAGCCTGGTCATTAGTGAGGATTTAGGGGAGTAGGATTTAGGGGGACAGGGGGCCCTGTGGACCAGCCACGGGAGATCAGTTCCACAGGGGAAGAGGTCATCTCAGCCATCCCCCTGCCTCCAAACCTGAACACTCAGAAAGTCACACAGGAAGACCTTCTTCTCCAACCACGAGCATAACCACCCAGCCACTGTTCACAAGCAAGTGGGACTTGAAGCCAGGGAAGGGCCTGCTCTCACCCATCCGCTCGAGGAGGCAGGCACAGAGAGGGTCAGAGATGTCAGAAGGTCACACAGCCCGAGCGCATGGGCTTTAGCCCAGTCTGACTCTAGGGATCTGCTTTAAGCGCCCTGTTCATGTCTCCCACACCCCAGCTGGAAAGGAACTCAGCCAGCGGTGGCCAACTCTGTCCGACGTGGTCAAAACCAGCACCCAGCGGACAGGAGGCCTGGCCCCGGCCAGATCCGGGGAGATCTTAAGTGCCATCCCTCCAGCACTGCGACCCCCTCGTGGAGCTACTTCACAGCCCAGAAAATTCCCCAGTCCCCTGGGTAATATTTTTTTATGGCCATTGCCGGGTGCTATTCATTTTATTACACTTTTGCCTGTGATTTTTGTTGTTGGCGCATAAGCAATGTGGTCAATTCCGTTTTACGTGCCCCGGCGTCTCAGATTCATCGCCAGCCAGCGTGGCGCTGAGTGGTTACATGGGAAAGTGTTTGGCTAATAAAATGCATAAAGCAGAGATAGGAAAATCAATGCCTTTGTTAATAACACTTTACCATCTTTCACGCGGTCTGTCAGGCCGGGCTGCCCGCTGGAGCTGGCGCCGGAGGCCCCACGCGAAGTGTCTGCTGCTGCGGCGGGGGCCGGCTGGCCCTGGGGATCGGTGCCCTTTGCCCCTTGCCCTCCTGCAGCAGGAGCCAATCAGGAAACCCTGGTAGATGCCCTCCCCGAGCCTAAGCTGGAGACAGAGTCTGGGAAAGGATGGTCGTTCTGGGTTCTTGGGCCCATGTCTGCGCCGCACGGACCCTCACCTTTCCCATCTACAGAATGGGGGCAACACTAGTCCCTCCCTCCAAGGGCTTCTGTGAAGATGCAGGGAGAGTGCCCATGTGACCCACCTGGCACAGCACATGGCCTGTCAGGGTGGGGTACAAGGACACCGCTGTGCCCTGCCCCAGGCTATAGCTACCCTGGCCCTTGGGGGTGCCCTTCCATCCCCAGCCCCCAGGATGAGGGGGCTCTCTCCCAAGATGGAGCCATTAAATGAGACAAGTGTTCTAAGACGCTGGCACCACCCCCACTCAGACCCAAGAATGCAGCTGTCCTCCGTGTCCCCTTATTCTCTACCAAATTTTACCTTGATTCTCACTATCGCTCAGCTTTCTGCCTGGGCACCCCTGGGGATCCACCCCAACCCCCGGCTCAAAGGTAAGAGTGGCCAAAGTGAGGGGCAAAGCCCCAGTCCTAGTACAGGGCATAGCCCCCCGCCCCGGGCACTGAGCGACAGCAGCTGGCGAATTTCACATCCTTCTCAGCCTGCCCCCCTACCCCAGTCTCCGGGCCTCTGGGCCCCAGTTTCCACCTCTCCCCAATGCCAAAATGCAAACCTTTCTCCTAGGGGGTTGAGGATTGAATGAGATCACGTGTGTAAAGCCAGAGCTTCTCCCATGGCTCCTGGGGGGCCTAGGAGACCCTGAGGGTATGCGCACAGCCCAGGAAGAGGGAGTGTCCAGAGGGCAGGAAAGGACAGTCCAGGCTGAGGGCCTGGCTCCGGTAACCGTGGCACAGAGAGGAAGAACCAGGCATTTCTGTTCAATCACTGAGTGCTTGTTGGAGGTAACGGGAGGTGCTTCCCCTCCTAAGCCTGTTTCCCTCTCTATAAAATGGACACCACGTTCCTCTAGGTTGCTGCTGGGGTGGGTTAAATAAAATGCTTTATGAACATCTCAGCAGGGCGCCTCACACAGAAGACTTTGAAGGCCCTGAGTGCTGGAATAAGGAGGTGAGCCACCATCTGGGAGGTGAAGGAGGGCTTTGGAAGGAGCCCAAATTCTCTGGGGGGCCAGCTTCCTTGGGCCTGGGCCATCCTTCTCTCCCCAGCAGCCCCCAAACCAGTGGGGGAGGCAGAGATCCCACCATGGGGATAAACGGGGTACCACATCCCTGTCAGGAGGCCCCCCCCAGCCAGCCTATCCCTCCAGCTGGCTCTGGCACCCCTCCACCCTCACCTTCCTCCCGCACCCCCAGGGAGGGAGCACAAACACAGAGCTTAATCCCCCGGCCTCCCAGCACACCCAGGCCTGACACGAGGCTTGGCAAATATTGGACTTTATTAATTTAATTTAATTAAACTTTATTAACCTTTATTAAAAATAAACCCTCATTAAAATTCTCATTCCCATCTCTGGCAAAGGCAGGCACAGGGCACTGCCTCCTCTCCAGGCTTGTTAAATGTCACCTGAGGAGAGGCAGAGGCCTCTGGGGCCAGAGTCTGGGACATGGAACAGGGACTGGAGAGGGAGGGAATCCAGGGAGGGGGTGTGTCCGTGCACATGCATGCACACACATGCACATGCATGAGGGGATGTTGGCAGCCCAGAGCCCAAGGTGGCTTGGGAGGGCCAATGTGGAAGATCAGGCCCGACCTGGGAGGTCCAGCCAAGAAGGAAGAAGAACCTGAGTGCCCAGGGGGCCCTCAGGATCCAGCTTCCCCAACAGGGGCAGATTTGGGAAGATTTGGGTGCTGGGCTTCGCACTACGCAGTAGCTGGGTCCCTAAGCTGATCGGGGAGGAGGGAGATGTTTTGTTTCTATCTGTTATTTTTCTTAACAGCCACACTTGCTCCTTTTAGAAAATTTGGAGGGGCGCCCGGGTGGCTCAGTGGGTTAAGCCGCTGCCTTCGGCTCAGGTCATGATCTCAGGGTCCTGGGATCGAGTCCCGCATCGGGCTCTCTGCTCAGCAGGGAGCCTGCTTCCCTCTCTCTCTCTCTCTGCCTGCCTCTCTGTCTACTTGTGAGCTCTCTCTGTCAAATAAATAAATAAAATCTTAAAAAAAAATAAAAAATTAAAAAAAAAAAAGAAAATTTGGAAAACCCAGAGCAGCACCAGAGAACATAGAATTCTCGATGAAGCCTGATGAACGCTTGTCCCTCAGAACTGGGTGGCCATTCTGATCACCTGGGCCGGGACATTTTAAAGAGTGAGAGGACGACCCAGAGCTCCGCAGACAGTGCGCTCACAAACGGGCCGTCCCCAGCGAGCGGGGACAGCTCCCCACCGCGCAGAGCAACGCTGAGAAGCTGAAACCCATTTCAACACGCAAGGGAGCTAGTCCTCTGTATGGGGCCCCCATTCTCTAACGCCCAGCCAAAGCCTGGCATCTGGGCTCATTGAGAGCTGGGAGTCCATGGAGACCTACTATGTGCTGGGCCCTGTCCTGTTTCACCTATGTCCCTGCAGCCTGGGGGAGGTGAGTGATACTGTGCCCATTGTACAGAGGAGAAAACTGAGGCTTGGGAGGAGAATAGACCTTCACAGCCTGGGGTAGGACAGGTTCTGGTCCATCAACACCTCCCTCATTGGGGGTGTAGGTTCAGCCCCTGGCACCCTGCTTATGGTTTGGTGACTTTGGACAAGTTCATTCACTCATTCAGGGACACTCCTTGCAGGTGTGGCATTGGGATATGATGGCAACACTCACAACCAGGTCCTTGCAGGCTTGCAGGTTAGTGAGGGGGACAAAAATACTAATAATAGACACAACACTGCAAATCGTGCTAGGTGCCATGAGGGGAAAGAAGGGACAGGCACAGGAGACCTCCTGAGGAGTCAGAGGGTGACACTGGCGTGGAGATCTGAGCCTGTGCAAGGGTGAGGCAGGGGCACAGGGGACAAGCCAGCCTGTGGGAGGGGCTGAGGGCAGGCTGCTGGGAGAGCTCAGGGAGGCTGGGGGGGGCACTGTGGTGAAGGGTTTGGGTTTGACCTTGTACACTGTATAAATTGTATAAATCCAAGGGCCAGGAAGGAGGGATAAAAAGCCTTTGAGGACAGCAGCTGGGGACAGGGGGAGGGACTGCCAGAGCTTCTACCAGGGAGGGGGAGAAGGAACCACAGTCGACAAACTTGGAGATGCTTTAGAAGACAGATCACATGACCTGCTCATTCATTCATTCCTCCATGCATACCTTCACTCATTCACCCAGCAAGTTCACCACCAGGCACCAGGACAGATCATGACATAGGAACACCACGGTCTCAGAGAATAGTGAAGGGAGATGGGGGTGGGGGGGGCGCTTCCTCAAGCAGAGGGGAGGACATGGCCTCTCTGAAGGAGAGACAGAGGCTCTAGAAAAATCCTGCTGGTGCAAAGGCCCAAGGTGGCTCCTGTGGGGGCACCACACAGATCCCGTCAGGACCCCGGTGCCCCCAGACCAGAGCCGCACTCCGTGAAAAACATGCCCATGCCGCAGTCCTCACTGCTACCTTGCCGTGGAAGCAAGGTCCCCAACCCTGGGCTAGGACTCATGGTTAAAAATAAAAATGTTTAAAAAAATAAAAATAAAAATGTTTAAAGATTTTGTTAACAGAGAGAAAACGCAGGCCTGTGTGCCAGACAGCCTCTGTAGAGCCCAGCGTGATGGACATCTCACGTGGGCTGCTCGTGGGGTCGGGGTCAGAGTCCACAAGCCCCTGACAGAGAGGAGAGAGCCCAGGGGCAGAGGAGACTGCAGTCTAGGCCCCCAACACGCCCTCATTCCCCACGGGGCACTTGGCCTGCCCTCCTCTGACAGCCTTCCATTGGTCCTCTGCACCCTGTGCCTCCTGGCATCCCCAGCTCTAGGAGCCTCCATCTTCCAGACAAGAGAGCCCAAGCGTCCCCAGAACCATCTGCTTGGGTCCAGGCAGGGCAGCTCCAGTCTCCTCTCCACCATCTCAGACAGGCCCCTCTGGGGACACATACCCAAACCCCTGACACCGGTTCCCAGAAAAGGCAGGATGTCCCCCTCGGTGCCCAGCAAGGCCAGGATGGCGGCAGCAGCCCCCCTGCACCGGTCTTCCTCTCTGACTCTGGCCTCCAGGGCTCTCCCTCTGCTGCCGTCTCCCTGTGTCCAAGCTTCTCTCTGCTTCTCCAAGTTCACCAGCTGAACGTGGCTTCTCACGGTTGCCAAGCGTCCACAGCCTCAAGGACCAACCAGCAGAGACCGCCTGGCGGCAGGTCCCCGGTCCAGATTCCCAGGAGAGAACCAGATTGGCCCAGGCGGGATTAGCGGCCCAGCCGTGGTCCAATCAGCTAAGGCAAGGGGCGGGGTCACACAGAACAGACCAGGTGGGCAGGACCCACTGCAGGGGAGGCGAGAGTGGTTTTCAGAGGGGCTCGTGGGAGCTCATGATTCATGCGCCCTTGTTTCCACAATTCCTTGTGTTCCTCAGGTACACACGTGGGCCCGAGGCAAGATCCCTCTGGGGCAGCAGGCGGTGGCCCGGCCAGGCACGCGCGTGCGGACAGAGGCAGGTGTCCGGGCCACATCCATGGACCTGAGCATCTCTGCCCAGGCCAGCGCAGGAGAACAACCAGCACCGAAGCGCATAGCGCCCCGCGGAGAGCTCTAGCTCCCCACCACCTTTCTCTCTGGAGGGAAATGTCCTGCTTTGGGGGCCGAGCGCCTTCTCCAGCTCCTGCAGGAGCAGAGGGGAGGTACGGGCTGTGCCTTCTACCCCTCTCAGGCCCGTTTCCTCATTTGCCTCTGACAACACTGGCTCTCAGAGCTGGGGTCGGGATGGGGGGGCCATGAGGCAGCACCCTCGCCGTGCGCCCCTTTCCCTGATGAGAAACAGACCTGGCCACGCCTGCGGAGACTTCTGGGCCAGGAGGAGAGCGGGAGGTCAGAACGGCTTTCTGCCAGGGGCCCCCTTAAGAACCCGACTCTCAGAGGGCCAGGCTCTAGTATCTCCCCACAACCCTGGCTGCGATGTAAAATAGGTCATTGGCATAATCCTGGCCAAATTGGCCTCTGGAAGATCAGCTAGGCCGAGCTCCCCGGGCCTAATTATCCCATATTTGGTCAATAAGCCATTAACAGGGCGCCTCGGATGTTAATAACCGTTTCATGAAAAAGTCGGCATAATTTATGAGATCAACACTGGTTAGCAAAATTAATAAATATTTCATTCGGTGAGATTTATCCCAGCGCGCTCCCGACAGGTGGACCGAGGGCCCTCGGGCAGCCCCGGGGAGCAGGCAGTCGGGGGAGAGGAAAGCCCAGCTCTCACTTGGGCCAATAAACATTTACCTCAAATCCTATCGCCATAAATCCGAAGGCTGGATGAGGGAGTCCAGTAAAACCTGACTTAACATTATGTTCCGGCCATTAACAATATTTATATAGATGTCACTTCAGGGAGGGTTAGAGACGCCGGGCAGGACCCAGCGGCCGTGACGGGAGCTGGCTTGGGATCCTCTGGGAAGGTTTGTGCCCAGAGAGGCCTAGGGCAGTGGAGAGAGCCCCCAGATTGGCCCTCCGACCCCCCCTAGGGTTGGCAACCGCCGTCTGTGCCACCGAGGGGAGGGCAGGTTTCCCCACCTTTCAAAGCCTCGGTTTCCTTATCTGTAAAATGGGAGTGTTAACAATAGCCATTGGAGATCAAGTCACAGCAGAAAGTCAGCCCCAGGCACATAGTAAACTCACTAAATAATAGCACGGCTCTAATAATCCTCAGGAGAAGAGGCAACCAGAGGACGCGGCCCCCTGCTCTGAGAGAATGAAGCTCCCTTCGGTGCACTTAGCCTTGTTCATCAAGAATCGAACCCCTACCGGATGCTGCGCACACGTTATCTCTAATCCCACAGCGATCCCGAAGGGGGAAGGCAGTTGACAGCCCTATCTTCCAGAAGGGGAAACTGAGGCTCAGAAAAGCAAAGTGACTTACCAGGGGCAGCCAGCAGGAAGCGTTGAAGCTGGACACGAACCGGGTCTGTGGCTCCAAGCCTCCCTCTCGTACCACTCTGTACCCCAGCCTAGCAGGGCCCCAGCAGGCATGGGTCCCCCACTGGGCCCTGGGTGAGCCCTGGGGGAGATGCACCCCCACCCCCCAGCCCGTGCTGGTCTCTGCCCTCCGCCAGCCAGCCTGGAGCCCTGGGCAAACACACTGAGCCCGGGCGGACGCCAGAGCCTGTTGTGGTTAAAGAACCTTCTAGGAGAACCAATTAGTTTTCCACGGGGAACTTTCCACCAGACATTGATTTTCACTCTCCCCACCTGGGGTGGATTTGATTTGCGAGGAGCAATTGTGTGAAATAAAAGCGCTGAATGTGACAGGCTCATCTGCTGTCAGGACCGGGGCTGGGACTGAAGGGGGCACAAGGTCCAGGTGGGGGGATGGGAGGGTGGAGGGGAAGTCTCTCTGCCACCTGGCACAGAATGGCCCTGCCACATGCGTGGCCGGGGCGCAGCAGCACTGAGATAAAGCCTGAACTCCATCGGCTTCCCCAAAGGCGGGCGGCAGGTGGATTCTCCCCACCCTGCTCCTGCCCCCACCCCTTACCTGCATGGTTCGGAGGTGCGGGGTGGGGGGTCAGGGGATGGCAGGGCTGGACCCTCCAGTAGGTCTTTCAGCACCTCATCCCCACTCACTTGTCTTCACAGAGCTCTGCCCTGACCTCACAGTGTTCTTTTAGCAAACCCGGGAAGCTGGGGGCCCAGAGCTGGGCTGGTGGAGAATGTTCGACGAACATTGGTGAGGGTATCATTGCCCCCATTTTACAGAAAAAGAAACCGAGGCTCACGAGGGTCAGGCAGCCGTCCTAAAAAGAGGCAGAGCCAGAGCTCAACCCCGGAACTGTCTGATTCCTCGTGCCCCTGCCTGTTGCTCACCTGTCGAGAACGTGAGTGGGAGTGGGGAGAGGTGAGGGGCTTGAAGGGAGAATGACAGCTAACAAGGGCTCCATATTCACGTGCCCTGAACTCGGAAGACCCTGCCTCCCTGCTTCTTCAGGACTGTTCACTCATTCATTTATTCACCCTATAATTTCATTCATTAAACAAATATTTATTGAGCTCCTGCTACGTACCAGGCTCTCTTCCAGGCACTGAGGGTACAGCAGTGAGCCAAGCCAAGACTCTAGTGTGGGAGACAGTCAGCAGAGCAAATAGAAGATACCAGATGACGACAGGGTGGAAAGGAGGGGAGAGAGCCGGGGAGGGGTGGGTGCAGGGTTCCCCAGGAGTCCAGGTGGCCCCACAGGGTGCGTGAGAGAGACCTCAAAGAGGGAAAGAAGGAGCCTTGCCTCTTGCCATCTGGGGAGGGAATTCTGGGCAGAGGGAACAGCAAGTTTAAAGGCAAGGAGGCTAATGGGGCGGGAGAGGTAGAGAGTAACAAGGAGGGATGGCCCTAAATGAAGGGCTGTGGCTTTGACCCCCGGTGACAGGGAGGCCACTGGAGGGTGTGCACAGAGGTGGCAGGAGCTGGCTCAGGTTTTAAAGGGAACTCTGGCTGCCGAGTAGAGAGTGAAGAGGGATGCAGAGAGATGCTTTTCCGGGGCTTTGGCAATAATCCAGGTGAGAGACCAGTTGGCTCAGTCCAGGTAGAAGAGGAGGGATGATGAGAAGCGGTTTATGGTGACATATTTCCATCTCCTGGTGGCTCGGATGAGGGGTGCGAGAGAAAGCAAAGTTGGGAAAGAGCATGACTGACTATGGGCTGAGCACCTGCTGCGTGCCGAGCCCTGGGCGGTGCTGGGAAGACCCCAGTGACACCACCCAGGGCTGCTGCCATCATGGCACCGACAAGCTAGCGGGGGCCAAACTGGAAGCAAATAAACATCAGTAAAGCTAAGGGGACTGAGAAGCTCGAGAAGGGGGACCGAGGGTCAGGATGGCTCTGTACGGCAGGCAGGGAAGGCATCTTGAGGAGGTGACATCGCAGCAGGAGGTGTGGAGCCCGCATTCAAGGAAGAGGGCTGGAGAAGGCCCCCCATCCCCATTTTGTGAAGGGGAGAACGAGACCAAGAGAGGCAAGGTGGCCTGCCCAAGGTCACACCACAGGTACATGGTAGCCCAGATTTGTTTCAAGGCCAAGATCTTCCTCCCCACCCCTCCTCCTAGAAGTTGGGCAGGTGAGGCAATGCCTCTCCCATGAAGAGGTGGCAGGCTGGCTGGTGCCATCACGAGGCGCCAGAGGAACACGACACAGGCGGGTGCGTCAGCCTCTCAGGGGGGCAGGGCGGGGCCTGATTCAGGCTGGGACAGCTGTGGGGACACTGGAGTCCTCAGCCCAGGCAGGACCTCCAAAGGCATCCAGAAATACTGAGAGGCTTTGCAGACACCTAGTGGGAGGCAGAGGCGAGGGGAGGAGGGGGAGCGAGAAGGAGCAACCGGGAGAAGAGGATGGCTGTGGCTCTGGGAGCAGGACAGCCCGCAGAGGAGGCCCCACACCTGGGTGAGGGAGTGGGTGAGGGACTGGGCCCGGGGTTAGACAAAGCCAGGACCTCACTGTCACTTCCTCCGAGACTCCCCAGCTTACTCCCCCTGGGGTGTTCTCCCTGCATCATCTCGTTGCCTTGAACCCCCAATCCTGAGAGGTAGAGAGGAACCTCAGGTGAGGTGAGGAAATGAAGGGGAAGATAGAATCCCCACCCAAGGTCACACAGCCAGACGGGGGCAGGGCCTGGGGAAGCCCTGGGTTTGAGGGCTCATGGGGCCACCACGTACCCCGCATGCAGCCCCCTGGGGTGGGGCAAGCATGTAGGTGGGCACTGCTTGGCACCTGGGATGGCACAGGGCAGAGCTGTCCTTCAATCACAGCCCCAGTGGGGAAGGCGACCTCTCTGACCCCAGAGCTGACAGAACAGGGTCGGCACAGAGGGGCCCAACCCGAGCCTCCATCGCCAGCGCTCCCCTGGCAGGAGTCCTCCAGGGTGGGATGTCCCATGGTGTGGTGACCACAGGGGGCTGTCTTTCGGGAAAACAAACCTCCAGGGGCACCCTGCTCCACTTCTCACTGGCCTCAGGCTGGTGACTGTCCCTCTCTGAGCCTTGATTTTCTACGAAATAGGATTTTGACGTTTCTTTACGAAGTGCCTGCCACTGGCCAGTTTGGGGGCTTTCAACACATCAGCGAACAGAACAAATTTTCCGGCCTTCGGTGAGCCAACATTCCAGCACGGAAGATGGGACATAAACAAACATGAGAGATGAGTGAACCTCAGACAGTGTTAGATAGTACTGACGGAACCGAAGGGAAAGGAAAGCAGGGGGAATGTCACAGGATTAAATAAGATATTGGACTGGGCCTCAGCAAAGAGATCAGAGTCCAGCAAAGATGTGAAGGAGAAGGAGGGAGCCATGCAGACACCTGAGAAAGACTGTTCTAAACATAGGGAAAGGCAGGTGCAAAGGCCCTGAGGCAGGAGTGTGCCCAGCAGGTATTCAAAGGACAGAAGGAAGGTCCGTGTGACTAGAAGAGCTAACTGTTGGGGGGGGGGTGCTGAGACAGAGAGGTGGTAGATGGCATGAAACATGACAGACTTTGGGCCTATACAGAGAGGTGTGAAATGGGAGGGATGTTGGGACAAAGAGAAGGATCTGTGAATTAATGTACATCAGGCATTCAGTGTGAGTCAGTGTGTAAGTGGTCAATTAATAGGAGTTATGATTATTGCTGCTTATATTTAGATGATTCCTAACCCTTTTATAGTGGGGTGGGAGTGCCTTTGGGTCCCCTCTCTGTGGGCAGAAGCCAGATTTGAGGGACCCAGACTGTCCCCCATGGGCTGGGGGCTGCTCCCTCTCTCAGCCCCTCAAAAATTTTCCAGGGCCTCCCTGGGCCTTGGGAAGTTTGGGGAGGGAGAGGGCGGGGCCACAATCACAATGGCATTAAATCAGACCCCCTGCTCCAGATGAAATCGCACCGAGAAGTTGTTAATACCTTTATTATGGGCCAAAATGTATTCACGATATTAAAAGACATCCCATTTCTGCCCCCTGTGTCACATCTGAGATGTAGCGTAGATAAATGATCTATCACCACATGAGATCTACCGAAACCATTAGTAACCATGACATTTTGACGTCAGATTTTAAAAAATTCCTAAGTAATCTTTTTGATTTATGAAATGCTGTCTGGGTTCATCGAGAGAGATCTCAGATTTATCACCGCCTGGTTAGAATTATTAATGATTTTCAATTTGTAAATCTGAAGTCGAGAAAGTCTGTGGGCTCTGGGTAAAAACTCCCGCCGACCAAGGCCCAGCCTCTCCTCCAGCCAGAGTTCAGCCTAGGGAGAGATGGTCCTTCTCGCCAACATTCTGTCCCCTGGACATCATGTCCCAGCCAAGCCCGTCTGTCCGCAGCATGCGAGACTGAGGGCAGAACAGAGGCAGGACCTGCTCTGGGCAGAAGTATCGGTCCTGCTTCACAAGACAGAGGCCCACCTCCCTCCCCCGCCTCACACCTAGGCCTGGAAAGCTGCTCCAGCAAATTCAGGCAGGCCTGGCCAGGAGGGACGTAGTGGGGGGTGGGGGCAGCCAAGAGTCCCAACCACCCCTTGGGTCTGGTTTAGGCTTCAACTCAGCCCGAGGCCCTTTACATCACTGGGAAACCCATCCAACCCCTCCTTGCCCAAGGCAGTGGCCAAGCAACTGGATTTGGAAGTGACCCAGAGGCAAACGCCCCTTCTCATACCAACCCGGGCCACAGACCCCCAGAGCAAAGGACCCCCCGCCAGAGAAGAACAGGCATCAGACACGCCGGTTTTTTTCTTGATCCACAATTCAAAGGGAAAATTGGAACCATATCTCTGTAAGTTTCAGAAGTTGGAAGGTGAGTTTTTGATCAATGCAGGGAGACAGGTCATGCAGCACCCCGCTTTTCCCTCTGGGGTAGGTTCAGGTCAGGGGGCAGCGATGAGGCAGGAAGTCCAAGCAGAGAAGGGGTAAGACAGAGGGAGGCTAAATGCCAGGCTTTCTCCATTTGTAGTCTCACGTCAGCCTCTCGAAACACCTGCGAGGGTGACATCGTTACTCCCATTTCACAGATGAGGAAAGTGAGGTGCAGAGGCCCAAGCAGCCTGAGGTCACACAGTGGAGAAGCGAAGGAGCAGGGTGAGGTCTCTGGCTGCGGCCGTTGTGCTTGAGGTCCAGACCTCCGGCCTCGCACCGGTCAAGTGCATCCTGCTGAGGTTTCCCAGGGACCCCCCAGCACCGTGAGGCAGGCAGGGTACCTAGTTTAACCACAGTCATGCCTGCTTGATCACAAAGCTCATGGCACACACACACTCCTGCCCACACCCTCCCACATTCACAGACACGGACACTGGCACACACATGTCCCTCCTGCACAAGCATCCTGCCGGCCCCATCCTCCAGCTCCTCCAGCCTCCCCACATCCTGTCACAGCCTGAGGCCTGGGACCCATCCTGCAACCTCACTGGTACAGTCTGCTCCCCTGGGCCGGAGTTCGGGGGCCCTCAGAGCCGCAGCCCTCCCCCTGCCCGTTCTTCAGGATCCCCTGCCCCATTCTCTATGGTGTCCTGGGGGGTAGTGGGGGGACCTGCATCTCAGACTCCCCCCACTCTAGGCCTGGCAGCCGCTGTCACCAGCAAAGGGCTCAGGTCTTATCCCTCCCTGCTAGGCCCAGTAGACTTCACTTCTGTCCTGGCTTTTCCCTGCCTGGTCATAACCTACCCTGGCAAGAAGTCTCTGGTCATGGTCGCCTGGCTTCAGTTTCCCCAGGGGACCTCAGGTCAGTCCTCTTTGGAGCAGGTTGGCTGGAAGGACCACAGGGTCAGCCCAGCCAGATGAGGCTGAGGGTTGGGAGGGCAGAGCTGCTCCAGAACACGCAGCTGAGGGGCTCTCTCCAACGGCATCTGGTAGCAGGGACAGCAAAGACCCACAGCCAGACACATCCAAGCTCAGGGCTCGGCCAGGTGGGCGGGAGTGGGAGAGGAGATTGGGGCAAGGCAGGATTTGTTACAGCAGTGATGGAAAACTAGTCTCGATTCTGGGACCCAGAAGTGGGGTGCTGCTGTAACAAGTACGTAGAAAATGGGGAAGTGCCTTTGGAAATGAATGGTGGACAGAGCTGGAAATTTTCTGAGACGCATGATAGAAAGAGCCTAGATGGCTTTGAGCAGATGCTGAGTAGAAATATGGAGGTTGAGTACGCGTCTCCTGAGAGATGAGGAGAACGGGGATCGAACCCAGGTTCTCGGGGGCACTGGGGCATCACACTGCGATGGGGAAGCCAGAGGGAGAGATAGGTCCTGAACAAGGGCCTGAAAAGAAGCACTGATGATAATGGCGGTGACAGTGGTGTTGATGGGGGAGGGGGAGGTGCTGGAAGTGACAGTGATGCTATTTAATGTTGTGGAGACAGTGGTGACTCTGATGGTGGTCCAGGCACCTGCTTGAGAATTTGCCCAAGTCAGGGACCCACAGACGCAAACCGTTCCCTCTTCACGGCTGAGTCGGGAGTTTAGGCTCCCAGCATAGGGGCCAGGACTCACCTTCTGGGGAAGTGAACACATTCTTGGCATTTCTGGAACTACCCTGAACACCCGCCTCCTCCCCAGGTCTGTGCTGGGACATGAGACCAAACAAGGAATGAAGCTAGGACCTCCCCTAAGGGCAGAGGAAGAGTTTGGGGCTCAGCTTAATCCCGAGTGGAGTTGGAGGGATAGGAGGGGTCTATGGGGCTGGAGATGCCCCTGGGCTGCCCCGAGGGTCACCAGGATGAAGGACCCTGAGTCTAAGCCGTCTGAGCAGCAGAGAGGGCCCCCGCAGCAGGTGCCAGGGTCCCGCACAGCGGCAGTCAGGGCAGCCCCTGGCCAGAAAACCAGGATGTCCTGTGTCCACGAGATCACCCCCACCTGGGGAGGCAGGAGGGAGCCCCTGAGTGATGAGTCAATGTCTGGGCACCAGGCCCAGACTCCATTTAATTCAGAAAAGTCGAGAGAAGGGATGAACAGAGGGATGTCAGAAAACACCTGCATTTCCGAAGCACATGCTGAGCGTCAGTCTCGCACCGTCTCTCTGGAGACCCATGGCGCCCCATGGAGGAAGGTACAATGATTAGCCCATTTCACAGATGAGGAAACTGAGGCCAGGGCCTCACTAGGATTTCGCCTATGCTCAGCCTATGCTCACACCCTGTCCATTTTGCCCGAGGACTCTGAGTACCCTTGCTTCATCACGCTGGGGTCCCTAGAACCTGCTGAGAGTCAGCTGTGGCCGTGACCCTTCCTCACAGGGGGCCTTAGGCCATATTCCTTCCCTAGAGCTGCTAGGAAACACAGCCATCTTGTGGATTTAAAACAACAGAAATGGTTTCTCACACAGCTCGGGAGGCCACCAATCTAAAAATCGGGGTGTTGGTGCATTGGTTATTCCTGGAGGCTGGGAGGGAGATATCTGTTCCATATCTTTTTCCGGCTTCTGTTGGTTGCAAGAAACCCTTAATGTCCCTTGCTTTGTAGAAATATCACTCCAGTCTCTGCCTGGGTCTTCAAGTGGCCTTCACCCTGTGTGTGTGTGTGTGTGTGTGTGTGCACGCGTGTGTGCCTGCTCTCTTCTTGGAAAGGTAAGGACACAAGTCACATTGGATAAAGGGCTCCCCCTAATCCAGTATCACCAGTTACCTTGATTTTACTTGCAAAGACTCTCTTTCCTAAAAAGGTCGCATTGCCATTTCCTGGGGATTAGGACTCTACCCTATCTTGGGATATTTGGATAATTCAAGCCACGACACAGGCCTCAGAGTTTTCATCCGCTCTGCTAGAATGTTAGCCACCCCGGGGATGCGGTGTTTGCGGTTTATCTTGGTGTCCGCTGCTTCTGCGGGGCCCAGACGCCACGCCCCGCACACAGTAGGTCCTCCGCAAGTGTCATCGAGGCAGAAAATAAATCTCAAAAATCCTTCTTGACCCTAGGATAGGAACATACCCACGACCGCCCTAATACATGCCCTATCCTAGACGCGTGGGCCCTGAAGCACAGAGACACACGCCGTCAAACATGCGCCACCCCCTCGCGCTCACACCAGCGCCGCGCGGTGCCCAAGGGACGACCACCCAGAGTCACGCACCGGCCACCGTGCGGCTCCAGAGACCCGCTCCTTACAGCAGCCAGATGCCACGGATTGTTAAAGCCTCAAACATCTATTCCGCTGTTGTGACCCACCAGGGGCAGGGGGACACTATTCCCGGAGGCCTTATTTTATCCTGTATTCATCGCTGAAGGCTTGGAAACTCTAATTTTGTTATAATGTGCAAATTAAGCAACTGTTTCCAGCGGAGCAGGTGCCAGTGGGTCAGGCGGGCGGAGCTGGGGCGAGGAGAAGCCGGCGAGCACCCCGGGCACTCAGCGGAGGCGCGGAGGGGACAGCAGCTCATTTGGACAAGACACGGGAGCAAACCTGCTCCTGTGGTTGCAAATGTCTCCCAAAAGGACGTGTCTGGATCGGGTGTTCCCGCATCCAGAGTACTGATGAATGAACAGCTACTGTTCGCAACACCCTCGGCTCAGCGATGTGGAAGGAAGACCTCATCGCGTCCTCGCCCGGTCCTGGGAGGGACTACTTCCAGTGTACCCATGCCCAGATTCCCGTGTGGGCCCAGAGGGCTGGTCCCCAAAGGCCAAGTTTCTCCCATTCGACACCCCACCTGGATGGGACTCTGTTGGTGGGAGCCTGAGCACCGTGATGGAGAAAATGATAAAGATTACTGAAAGATACTATATGATTTCCCTTATACCTATACTCTAAAAAACAAAATAAATGAATAAATAGAAGCAAACTCATAAATACAGAGAAAAAACTGGTGGTTGTGGGGGGTGGGCAAAAGTAGTGAAGGGGATTAAGAGCTACAAACTTCCAGTTATAAAATAAATAAGTCATGAGGATGAAAAGTAAAACATAAGGAATATAGTCAATAATAGCATAATAACTTTGCACGGTGACAGATGGTAGCTACACTTACTGTAGTGAGCATTTTGGAATGTATGTAAGTGTTGAATCACGATGTTGTACACCTGAAACTAATACAATATTGTAGGTCAACTATACTTCATTTTTTTAAAAATTTAAAAAACTTTAATGGAAGGCATTAAAGAAAATCTAAATAAATGAAGATAGACATCTTGTTCACAGATTAAGCCTCAGTATTTGAAATATATCAGTTCTCCTAATGTGATCCAAATCAAAATCTCAACGAATTTTTTTAATGGCACTTGACAAGCTGATTCTAAAATTTATGCAGAAATATAAAGGACCCTGAATTTCCAGAAGATTCCCAAAGAACAAGGCGAGAGAACTTGCTCTATCAGACAGTAAGCCTCGGTGGTATAGTCACAGAGACACACATAGAGTCCAGCAGCTGCATGAGCCCAGAAATAGAACTACACACAGTGGACAGTTGATTCACGAGGGAGATGTTACTGCAGATCACTGACAAAAAGATGAACTTTCCAATAAATTGTATTGGGACAATTAGACCCCTACCTCACACCATACGCAAAAAGCAGTGGCCAAAGAGGTAAACAATTTGCTTAATGACTAAGTATTATACTTCCGTTCATTAAAACACTCTGCAAATCAATAAGAAAAAGACAAACATTATAGAAATGGGCGAAAGGCTTCAACTGGTGCTTCATAGAAGAGAACGCTCGATCAATTAACACGTGAAACGATGCTCAATCTCATTAGTAATCATTTGAGTGGAAATTTGAATTAAAATCACTTTGTTATATCATCATCTAACCGCCAGGTTGGAAGAAAAGATGTAAATACTAAATGTTAACAAGTATGTGGGATCAGTACCACCGCTTTGGAGAATGATTTGGCCTTCCTAGTAAAATTCAAGAGCGGCATCTGTGCAAGGCCAGATTCACTCTGGAGAAACTCTTGCACTGGGGCACCATAGTGAGCTGAACAGCACTATTCCCGTTCCTGTGCCTCTCCTTCCCCCAGACCAGGCTAGGGGAGTTCCTCTCCGGGTCCCTCCTGAGCCAGCACTCTGGGGAAGAGCTGATTCTCCACCACTGAGGGCTCTCCCTTCTGTAAGAGGGCTTCCCCAAGGCTTCCCTAAACCCTTGCCTCCCCGTATACCTTGGGGCAACACAACCCACTGGTCAATTTTGCAAAATTTACTTCTTCCAAACCTCTTTAGGGAAGGTGCGCCACTCAGACCTAGACCCCAATGCAAATCCTTTCCTGCTTAGCCCTCTGCTTCCTCCTCTATTACAGGGGCTGAGCAGGCAGTGAGCTGTTGTGGGGAGGGGAGCGCTGGGAGCTCCGTGGGAGGAAGTCACTCTCCGTCCTTACGATGCACCGCTCCCTTCAGTCTTACCTGGACCTCCATTTCCTCCACCCAGACTGTGCCTTTCTCTGAGCCTACTTCAACTCCTCTTTGCAGAAGCCTTCCTCTACCTCCAGCCCGTGAAGATCTCTCCCTTCCCAAAGCTTCCCATCTATCAGCGAGTCAACAGAGATGTCCCAGAAGATCATCACATAGAAGGACACATTTCTGCTGTTGGAGAAACTGGGAGAATTCAACAGCCCCAGGTCCAGATGGGGAGGTTGCTCAGGCAGTGGTGTGGAGGGAGAAGGGCGGGGAAACCACCGTGTAACCAGCTCAGCCCCCGTCACCAGCACAGCTTCTGGCACATAGTAGGTGCTCAGTACATCATGGTTGACCATCAAACTCAACAACTGGGATATAGTCAGACTTCATGAACCCAAGCATCTAGGCTGATGCACATGGTTTTTGACAGACACATGCAATCATACCTACGTGTGGCCATGAACATTGACATGTTAAATATCTACCTGCACACACACACTCACTCACACACACACACACACACACACACACACACACACACATTGTCCCAATGCCAAGGCCCGCTCCAGCCAGCATCCTAACGCACATAAATGCTGCCTCCCACACAAAGCTCATTTATTTTGATTTATGAATATTACAAAAATAAACCTGAGCGTCTTCTTGGGATTCTCTGATCCTAACATAGGTCCCCACGATATTGCTTTTCTGCTCCTGGTTACCTGAAATTAGCAGAGTAATTCGAAATCTGCATCTTTATTTAAAAGAAAAAACTGTAGATGCAGAATTATAAAAATTTAATATGCTCCCAGGAAAATGAAAAATGAGAGGTTGTGATCTCGTCTAACACTTTCAAATGTGTTTATTAATTCATGTTTTAAATCATAAGTTTCATTCGGTGAGAGCCATGCACAGCAATAAGCCCGTTTTAAAATATTAATGAATAAACAATATTTCTCTATTGAAATATAACATGCTTCTTTGAACAATGGACCACCAGTAATAAATCAAAACCAGGAGAAAATTGCATTTCATATTTAATACAAGTTGAACTCTGCCTTTTTATAAATGATATCTTTTTTGTTTAATTGGCGTCCGTTCAGATCTAGCAGATTGCTAATAAAATTCTGGATTTCCATATTTAATGATGCGTACACTTTCTGCTGAAATTTTACCAGGAAAAGGGAATCAGCCTTTTATTATCTCCTGAGATGGTGGTGAGAGGTGAGGCCAAGGCCTCTGTCCAGGCTTGAGGGCAGAGGGGGGTGAGCAGGGCAGAGGGGGTGGGTTGAAGAGGCTGGACCTCTCCTAGGGACCCCACGTGGCAGCTGACACCCCCCTGACGACCCGTCTGCTGACCGGAAGTAGTCATTCCAACCAGAAGGGCCAGAGACTGGTGTCCCCTTCTGATCGGGGGCACTGTCATAACAATAGAAAGAAGAGAAGCCACTCTATCCCAATTGCCATGCTTGCATCAGCTCATTAATCTTTATGCCAGCCATAGGAGGAAGGGAGGAACAACTCCCCATTTTACAGGTGAGGAAATCGAGGCCACGCAGTAGAGTGAGAAGGTGCTGTGCCCGCGGTCACACACAGCGGATAAGTGGCAGGATTTAGCCTGACCCTGGGGCCCCCGCTCTTCACACAACAACACGCGGCCTTGAAGGACATGCATGATCTCGGGTCTCAGAAGACCTCGGTTTTATCAGCAGTGAGTGAAGTGGGACAGCAACCAGAGTGCGAGCGCAGATCACGGGACGGGATAGGAAAGAACAGCTGGCCACGGCCTCTGGTCCCCACAGGGCCCTTTGCTGCACCAGCCAGCTCCTTCTTCCCGTCAATGCTGGGAGGCAGGTGCTTGACAGCTAAGGAAACTGAGGCACAGGGAGGTTGCACGACTTGCCCAAGGACACGCAGCCAGTATGAGGCAGAGCCGGACTCAACCACAGGCAGTTTCACTCGGAGCCCACATTCATGGGTGCTCAGCCCTGGGGCTTTCCTAGCCATGGGGCCACACTGAACCCCCGGCATCCATTTCTGTCCCTGTGACAGGGCCAGGAGCCCCTGGGCTGTGAGGTGTGGCTCCTGGCAGTGCACCGGGCGGGGCGCAGCTGGAAGCAGGCTCCGTGCATATCGGCTGTGTCTATGACAGGGGACATCTCGGAGCTGAGAGGTGGTTGGGTCCCCAGGTCCAGCGTGGAGGAAGTGCTGGCCATTTGTTGTCCTGAGGGGCTTGTGGACTCAGTAGTCTTCCTGAAGGTGTCCCTGGGATCCCAGTTGCTGGGGGACAGGAGCCAAGGCTCTGATGGGGGTGGTGGTACGCCTGAGGAGGTCTCTACTCAGGTCCCAAGTCAGGCTCACCAACGGTGACTGCCGTTGTGTTAGAAAGAGACACTTTGATAAGCCAGTCAGGCACAAAGCGTTAAAAATGGGAGTTTTGGCTTCAGACCCACGCAGACTCATGTTCCGGCTCTGTGTGTCTTTGGCCAAGTGGCTTCAGTTTCCGTTTCTATAAAGCGGAGGTGATAACAGGACGTGTTCTCGAGGCTGCTGTGAGGTTTTGGAGAGTGAGCCTGGGGAGGGAGCGAGCAAGCATCCGTGTGGCTTCTCTGACAGTTCTGCTCGCTGTGCCCACTGCTCTCTGCACAGACTTGTCCCTGGCCTGGTCTGCCCTTCCCTGAAGCTACCCCTCTAACCCCCTTGCCCTGTCCTAATCCTCTCTTCCTGAGGTCCCTCCCTGGACGTCCAGAAGGGGCTGCACAGCCTGGCTCTGTCAGAGGGCGCAGAGGTCTGGGTTCAGCCTTAAAGGACGGGCATTCATCAGGGAGACGGTACGGGAACAACGTTCCAAGAAGAGAGAACAAGGAAACTCAGGCTCAGGAGGTGACGTCCCGTGTCCAAGGTCACACAGCTGGCGGGAGGCAGAACCAGGAATCGGGAGGCAGACCCGGGGTGGGTTGGAGATCTGCTCACACTGAATGGCTGGTGGGCAGTGGGCTCAGTGGCCAGGGGCTGGGGCTAAGGGCACAGCGCCTGGGACCTGCGCTCACCCACAGGGCCCAGGTACGACTCTGCCCGAAACAAAGTACATGCAGGACACGTGCCCCAGGCCCTGTGCTCAGCACTTCTCATTCATCATGACAGCTGCCCTCCCAGGTCCACTTGCCTCCATTACGGTGCCAGGCCCGGCCAAGCCCCAGTACGTGGCTCTTCCTGTCCCTTGTGCCCAACCCTGTGACCCGCAGAAATGGACAGGACCACACGGAGCCTGCAACACACATCTTGTACACACTACAGGACACACATAGTCAGGTGGTCTGGGCAACAGAGGCACAGGTGACAGACTTGCAAGCTCTGATGGGTGATGGGGGATGACTCTCCTTGTCCCCCAGAAGGGAACCCCCCCGGGAGGTTGGTGGCCCAGGTTCACAGGAGCCCCTCTCCAGCCCGCAGCAAGTGGCTGCTGGGAGGGGCCACCTCCAGCTCCGTGGGAGATCACGGACAGGTGGTGTTACCTCTCGGAGCCTCAGAATCCGAGCACGTGGGGCTCTGTGGGCATTAAATAAGATGCTGTACAGAAAGCACCTGGCCCAGGGCCGGTCTGCAGGAGGTGCTCAAGAAATCGCTGCTGTCAGCCCCAAGAAGGCACCTTGCTCCTGGCACCGACGCACATTTCACACGTAAAACACCACTGCACATGGGAGACTCGTCCACACCAGAAAGGCGCTGCTCTGGAACACTGCCTCTCCCGCCTCTGCTTCTGGCCAGGGAATGGCACAGGAGGCTGCCCAGTGCGGGGTTACAGGGTAGTTCTAACCTAGTCTGCACGGCCACACTGCTCATGCGCAGCTGTGCACGAGGCTGATCCTTGTGCCACATTAGCTGCTCATTTAGGCTCCAGAAACTCGCAAACATACATGTAGGCTCCCCTGAGCACGCCTGTGCCCGTGTGCATCTTACTGTATTATATGCGTGGACAGGCCCCTTAGCCTGTCATGGGGTGTGATTTTCTGTGATTGATGGCTGTTATTTCCTTTGATCTTGTGAATGGGTTGTGGGATCCTCATTTCTCAACGCTTGGGGTTCAGAAACCTACCAACCTTTCCGATACCTGCACGAGTGTTTGCTATCTGAACCAGGCGCAGGCCCAGGGTCTTGGCTTTTCAAGGGCTAGGGCCTGATTTCATTCATCTCTGGGTACAACCCTTAACCCATTGCTTGACCAAGAAAAGGTGATCTGATGAAAATCCATGAGATGAATATATTTCACCCAATCTGGAGTGAAACGTAAGAAATTTGGGGCCCACGCCATGGCCCAGTTTCCTTCCCTATGAAGTAAGGATGCTTCTGTCCCCCTAGAGAAGAGCAAAGAGGGGAAACGTGAGGGCTCCCCACCCAGGACGTAGGAAAGAAACTGGGATCTTTATCCAGGCCTCCCCAGAATCAAGCCTCAGGCTCACTGATCTTCCTTCAAGGCCATTGGTCTGCTCGAGAACCTCAGACAAGCGCTGATAGGCGCCTCTCTCAACCGGCTGGCCTGACATGAAAGCTGAGGTACACTTCTTAGGAAGTGTGTGTTTCTGGATATTAAAGAAGACGTATTTGCGTGCACAAATGTCAGATTTCCACAGGATATTTTTGCAAAACCACATAGCCTGGAGATTGTTTTATGTACAAAGATAAGAAAGGCTGACCCATAAGCTAATTGAATCATGCAAATAACTACTTAGCCACAGGAGAGATTCCTACAGGCAGGCTGAGAGCCCACATGAGGGAGGACAGCTTCGGAGGGCGATCTATTTTGTAAAGTTTACTCTCGCGGTATAACTGCCTCAAGATTAATGGGAATGGTGGCCCTAGACCTTGTTTTGCTTGGCTCTACCAGCTGAAATAGTAAAAGTTGTATTTATCATAGACAATTTGCTGCAGCTGATTAACATTAATCTGATTTCCTGTGAGTCAGTTTCCTTGAGATATAGTAAACAGGCCAATTACCTGCTCTCCACTTCTTTTATGGTAAAGATTTAGATATTCATGACAGAGGTGTATGTAAACATATGGGACTCCTGGCTATTTTAGTAAAACAAAAACAATGCTTAATCTAATTAAAGTCTTTCTTGTTGGTCTAACATTTTATCAGTCTAGAATTTTAAAGGGAATACTTAGAGAGGGTGTGAAGCTTTGGGGTTTTTTTTTAGTAGCTATCTGAGGCTAACTCTTTTCAGAGGAACTCTTGCTTGTTCTTAACTGGTATCTCATCGAAGCCCTGAAATGAAGTTGACGAGACTGGTTATTGTTTTAATAAATGACAGAAAATGTCTTTCCATCAAACAAGTGCCAGGGGCATCATCAGGTCAGGAGAATGTGAGCTCCTGGGGCAGAGACACCTGGGTTCAAAGCATGGCCCCTTGTTGTCCCAACTCTGTGACTTTGTGGCATTCGCTTAACTTTTATGAGCTTTACTTTCCTAATCTCTGCTGGGGGGACGAATAGCTTCCTTGTGGCATTCTTAGAACGCAGGGATCAGGGGAGGACATGCCACAGCGGTCCAGGAGCCAGTCAGGAGCGCGCCCAGAGAGAGCCGTCGGTCGGTAAGAGCTCGTTCTCCAGTCCCTGCTTCCCCGTCATTTCCAAGTCCCTCTGTGACCGGGACAGCTGGACACGCCCCGGCCCGCTCCCGTGGCAGTGGAGTTAAGACACTGCAACATTTAATCATGAAAGCAAAAAGTTTATTCATGTTTGAAACTACATAGAGCTACCACGAGGAAGACTTTTTCAATCCAGGGTGTAATCCAGTTAGAAAGGAACACGAAACATTTTTAATACATTAGAATCACCGCCACAAATTATTTTCATGACTCAATCAGTTTCAGAATCGCATACAATACAAAAAGAGAGGAAGGAGAGGGGGTCCCAGCGCGCAGGGTAAAGTGTACAGTACCGAATACTGGACTCTGAATGCATCACGATCGGCGCCGCTTTTTTTTCTTTTTTTCTTTTTTGCATGGATTAGTAACAAGATGAAGGACATTCAAAATGCTTTCTCAGTATTTACAACAGTTCTACTGATCCCGCGTTCATTGAAGACCCAATGTTTCCACTCTCGGTTTTTTAAAGGTTGCAAATGCAACCCTGATTTTTTTTTTTCTTTTAAAAGATTACAATGTACAATTACATTTTATGAAGGGAAACAAAGAGTTAATTACAAGATGCAAAAAGGTAAGAAAGAGACGAACTACAGCGTGAGTATTGTTCAGAGGTAGTAAGTGAGCACTCTAAGCTACAGAACATGTTGAAATTCTATTGGTTTGTATGAGTTCGCATGAGGTAATCAAGCTGTGTTTTGATTGGTGAGATGTATAAATACTCTTTTGCTACACTATATACAACACTCCAGAGAGCAGGGCCCCTGCCAATGCCCAGAGGACGGAGCAAACCTTGACAAGCCCGTGCAGCACCCAGCGCACACCGTACAACCCCAGACAGATCTCGTGTTCACCTCTATCAGCAGCAAGCGTCTTCATCCCCCAGAACAATCTGGATCCATAATTTAATTACCGAGCAGACTCTGGGCACTGGTGCTTCCAGAGAGAGAAAAGATGCTACCAGTCTCTGATCTAATTATAACATAAGAGATCGAAACACAAACGTGACCAGGAAGATTCTTAAACAAACCATCGTTAACAGAGATAGCCAAACAGCTCCTTTATTCTAACCCCATTAGCGATATGAAAGAAAGACAATCAAAGTCTGCGATGGAAATATGCGAGAAAGTCAATTTAGGTGAGGTGAATCTTTGCATCTGCTTTAACGATTGAGGTTTAGCATATATTGTACTTTTTACCCTTAAGGCCAAGTAATTGGCAACTGTGAGACCATTAATGTAAAATATCGATAATAAATTATGATAAAATAGCTACAGGACTGTCAACAATGTTAAATCTTGGCCTAATTGGATAAAGTGCTTTTTTAACATTGTGTGTTTTTAAGTATAAATACAAATGATTATGATTCCTTAAAAAACTGATTTAACAAGTTCTCTAATAAGACAAGGTTTTACAGTAAAGCTGTAGACGGTGGGCTACAAAAACGCTTTCCTTTTCCTCCTATTGCTCTGAACGCACTTATCGAGGCATGTCAGCTCAGGGAGAAGTGTTGCCGGAAGTTAGTTAGAGGTATCCGAGTGCACGCTTCCTGGGCCTTCTGTAGGGGAAGTCACAGAAGATGGAGTTGTTGCGTCCTGCCAGCCTCCATTAGCCTGAAAGGAGAAACACAGTTCAACGGGTGCACATCTCCAGATTAATTCTCCTCCCCAATTTCAAATACCCAGATGACATCGTGAGAGCAAAGCTACATTAGCAAAATGTATTTTCTAAACCCACTTTGGCAGGAGTTTGAAGCATGTGTTAAAGTGGGATTAAATGCATGTAAAACAAATCCATCCCACCAAGTAAAGTCTTGGCAATAAATCAGCTCGCTGAAGGAGGGCCTCGGCGAGGCTCAAGCTGGCGTGCGGCTTGGCCTTTGATTGGCTGTAAAAAATAAAGTGACTCGGAGAGAAATCTTTTTTTGAAAGGGAGCAGTGGAGAAACTCGATGCGGTGCCTCCGCCAAACCTTGGGCTCCACGAAGTATAAACTTCAGCCCGGCTTAATCCTCGTTTCCAAAGAGAAGAGGTTGCCCCCCTCCCCTTTCCATGCACGCCTGACAGCCAGCTACTGTAACCCTTGGAAAATGAAGGCCAGAATTTCCCTCCAAATAGCATCTTCTGGAATGAAAATGCATGAACTGCGGAGGGGCCCACTATTCAAATCTGTATTCCAATTATCTCTAACTGGAGCGCCTCTCCCGGAGGTTGCTACGGCTGCTCACGTGCTGCTGGCCCTTCCTGCCTCGGACCTGCGTCGCGGTAACAGTGCTCAGAAACAAATTCGCCTTCTGTCTCGGCCCATAGAGGCAATTGCTGAAATCAACGTCTGATCAGATTTCTGCTGTGGCAGACAGCTTGTCGCTACATATTTTTATGTCAGTCAAGAAGAGGGAGGTGCTGGGCTCGTGAGTTGGGGAACACTGAGTGGAAGTGACGGGGAGGGCCTTTCTGGAGAGAAGAAGGCGAGGGGGCGCGGGCTGCCACCAGTGCCTGCGGCTCAGACCCGCCTCCCGCGGTGCTGTCCCCAGACCCGGACCTCCCACACCAGTGCTGGGGTGGGTCACGAGGCCCCCCTGCCTCTTTCCTCTTTTGCCTCCGTCCGTGACTTCTCCCGTGAGTCCACCTAAAAAGGCTTCTTTGAGGCCTGTGCCACTGGGCCAGGAGACAACTCCACCCAGGGTCCCCGCCCAGCCCAGGGCCTGGCTTCTAGGTGAGCCTTGTGCTCAGTGGGCCCGTCCCTTTCTCCCAGGGTCACTGTTCTTGGAGAGTGCCCTGTCTTCTGATCGCACCCTGCTGCACGGAAGGCACCTTTCCTGCCTCCAGGACCAAGAGAAAGGGAGGGGAGGGGGATAAACAACGAGGCAGAAAAGAGCAGAGCCAAAGGGAAAAGGATTTCCCGGGCTGGAGGCCTATCAGATTCCGGCCAGGAAGAAGGTAATGCCAAGGCGACGCATTTCCGAAGCCTCGGTTGTGCAGGCTGGACGGTGACACGCGCACGTGTGTTGGTGGGACTCTAAGCCATCCTCTTCTCTATCTAAACGGTAAGCTGTTTTTGCCCCTCAGGTATGAAAATCTACTTAGAAAAAGAAAAACTCTTACACAGATACAAGTCTGAAGATATTCCATCTGAAGTAAACATCATTCCTCTTTTATCCAAATTTATAAACAACAAATGTACAATATTTTTACCCAGCACGGCAGCTGGAGGAGAGGTTGTCAGCAAGCATTCTTTTTTTCAAAATAAATTAATCCTTCCTCTGGTGGTTTGAGATTATGCAGTGTATTATACAACAGCGCCTTATCAAGCCTCATCAGTGAAGATGGAATTCATGTCTCTAAAATGCTGCAGGCAATCACAGTTTCATATTTTATCATGTTGATAAGGATATCGCACATTCTCTGAAGCATTTCAAAACACTTAAATGAAAAAGGAGAAATGCAACTAAAAGGCTTTTTATATGGTTTGTTGTGGGTTATTATGAGTTATTTATAAACCCAAAAAGAAAGATTTGACATTTCAAATGTAAAAGATTTGAGTATTTAATGGTCCTTTCTTCCCTTTACAATTGAACATCCTCAATCACTTTTTCAATCATTAATATTTACTCTCACAGCAAGCGAAGGCCCTAAAAAGGGAGAATTTTGTCCACTTTCCTCCTGACTCTACCACCATGCTTTGAGCAGTTCGTTTCCTCCCGAAGTCTGGAATCCCAGGTTCTGTCCGCTCCTGCCCTCCCCAGCTCCAGCCTGATGCCCAACCACCACCTCCCTACCCCAGCTCCCTTTCCACACCTATGCATTCTGCCATTTTCCATCCATGTCGGTATAGGGTAAAAGTAAAGTTTTGGTGAATTGGTTACACAAGATAAAATGATTTCCTCCATTAAAAAAAAAAAAAAAAAAAAAAGAGGCAACTAAAAGTGCCGAACATGGTTTCTACCCCACATCGACAATGCAGCCAGCTTGCTCTTAAGAACAGAATTTTTTGTTTAGCTTGGTCTGGGGCCCTTCAAGTCTGTCCCCTTCATGTGGGCTTTGTGTGGGAACGTTTCCTGCTGCTTGATTTGAAGATAAACGACCTGCTTTCCACCATCTCCCTGGAACACAGCACAGCCAGTAGGAGATGGCATCTTAACGGGCTGACGTTTGAGTTCCCTACTGATGACAGAATGCCTGCCGCCACTTGGGGCGTTTGTGAGGACTTCTAAGGGCATCTGGGTAACATTAAGTGTTTGCGTTCATAAAACGAAAGTACAGCAAAAATGCTGCCTTCCCCACCTGCGAGCAAGATGAGAAGCCAAGTCAAATGGCCATTCATTTATTTATTAGTCACTGTTTACCTGGCGCTGCTCCTACAGCTCTTCGAATCTGGCTCCCCAGGGTACTCACATTTAAATTATGTGGACTGTACAGTGGATTTCCTCCAAGACCATCACTGTAGCCTCCCGTCTGATTGATAACATGACGGAGGGTATCCACCTAGAAGTGAGACGAAACAAAATTCATCATCCCAAATCTATTAAAACATCATCATTTACAAAAGGAAACAATTTGAATTATGTGTGCCACGAGGGTTTAGCATCTTCAATGAAAGACAAATTTATCAATCAAATGTGACTGGCAGAATTTCAGCAATTCTTTGCATATTTAAACTCACACATCTTTGTTTTTCATGGCAGCCCAACAATAACACCTTCGTGGCAATGCAAACTTTCCATCTACATCTTCAGCAACATGTGCGTGGCTATGGGTGCAAACTACTTATAAATATGTATACTGGATCTCTCTCTCTCTCTCACACACGCGCATGCGCACACACACACACGCACGGGCTGCACACCCAAACACACACACACAAGTAGTTGCTCTTGATTAAGAGGATGAGAAAATATACTTTAAGAACTCAGGGGCTTTTTTAATTCTGACTTTAAAAATTTCAGAAATGAAAGAGTGATATATTTTTAAACCACACATACGCTGGCACACACAATTTGTTGTTGTTGCTGTTGTTACAAAAGTAAGATGCACCCAACCCTCTCCATGAGCTCAAGCCAGAGCCGAATGCATTCACAAAGTTTATCAGGTTTGAATCATCAAAAGTCACTGTTCACCTGACTTCTCGTTAAATTAAATGGTGGGGCAGATGGGTCCCATTTGGAAGCACCCAGCACAGGTTCTGCATGGATGTGCAGACCACTTCCACGGGGGTAAGAGTATGGAGTTTTGAGCCCAAACCCTACCCTGCCAGAAAGGCCCCAGTTGGGGCATTTCTCCTACCTGTGATTGCACATTGGCTCCGACTTGGGACCCTTGGTAAGAATCCCCATTCAGACTCTGCATGTTCATGAACATGTCCCCAGAATTTGGGAGGTTAAAAGAACCAGAAGAACCTGGAAAGGAAAGAGTTAAGTAGCTGAATAACAGAGAGCTACACACATAATCCTCAAAGACCTAGAGGCAGGGAGAGGAGAAAAGGTGCAGAAGGGAAAGGTTGTGTACAACATAAAGCATTTCCGGATCTAAGAAGATGGAGGGTAACTCCAAAGAGGTAGGTCCTGCGGTTCATTTTGCAGCTAGGAAAGTCCTACCAATGGGGAAGCCCAAATAAGAAACAAAGAGGAGATGGAAGCAAACAGAAAAACACCCAGCAGCTGACCCCAGGCCGCCCCCTTGTTTGCATTTCTCTCTAGGACTTGGTCATTAAGTGAGCTCTTCACCGTCATTAACTGTCATGGTGGACAGTCATGTGGAGAAGAAACACTTTTCTGAAGCTCTTTCTTAGCCATACACCTTCTACCTAAATTTCATCTGTTCATGTTTCATTAAAAAGAACAGGGGGTGAGGGGTCTGGGGCGAGGGAGGTGATGGGGGAGAGGGTGGGAGAAAGAAAACAAAACAAGGAAATAATAACCCTTCGCTTTCTGAACTTTTAAAGATATATTTAAAAGATCTCCTTAGAAAAGTGCCTTGGATTGCTCCCCAAGTCCATCTGCCTGGACTGGCGGCACACCGTTCACGGTTACCCAAGTTCCCTGTCACGTATAGATGTTTCTAACTCCATCACGAACGTCACATAAAATAAGGCCCAAATGTACCACGATATTGCGGACACTGCATCCGTGTATGAGGCACTGCACCCCTCATGGCTCATCACCTACCAAGTCAGCACAGATGCTAAAGAAATGCCAAGAAGGGCCGCAGGCTGGAGTCTGCAGCTGTGTTAGGTAGGAAGCACAGCTGTACCCCAACATTTTAGCTTCATTACGCACAGCACCAGGTCACCTTCCCACTTCCGCTATCTCCTTCATTCTTTGACAAACCACTATGGACCTTAAAATGATACATGGAAGAATATAGTTAAAATATTTATTAGTGCTAGCACTCCGCATAACTGCTGAATTAAAAACCACCATGAGGTGTAAATAAAGGTTCCAGAATCTACCAGTAGCGAGTAGCACTCGTTATCAACAGTGGGTTTATGGACTCTGGCCATCCACTTATTCGCCCGGCCCTAGAATAAGCCCTCGTTTTAATCGAAATCTTCCTTTATAACTCCACTGGGTCCTCAGTAGGGCTGCTGTGTCCTGGCCTGTGGGACCGGGTTTTGTGGCACAAGGCTGCCTGAGCCAAGGAGGGAGCGAGTGGCCAGTACGCACCAGAATTTGGCGTGGTCGGCGAATTAGTCTGGTTGTTCTGAACGGCGGCGGCGACTGCGTGTGCGGCCGTCACGGCAGTCTTTGCGGCATAGAGGTTGGCTTCTTCCTGAAACTTGCCGATATTCTTCTTGTACCTGATTCGTTTGTTGCCAAACCAGTTGGATACCTACAAATCGCAGGGACATGAGTGAAGGGGAAGAGAAGTCAACCTTCCAGCAATAACCATTGGACACCAAGAGGACACCTTGGGAAACAGTTCTTAACTTACACCCTGGTTTTTGAGGTTCGCTTTTGCTTTCTGCAAACCTCGACACTCAGAATAACACTACTTCTTGGAGTTAGCCACAGTCACATTAAAAAGGACAGGAGCACTGTTCATAAAAAGTATTCAGTTGGTATATACCGATCGGTATTTAAGTGTTCAGTCCCCCTAAAAAGGAGCTGAAAAAAACTAAAGGGAACATTTATTAAGTTAGGTAAATAACAAATTTTTGTGAAGGAATGACTTCTTGCTTTTGGGTCTGGAACGATTTTGGCAGTTGGACAGTAGAATCGTGTTTGGTCTGCTGAAAAAAGTAACATCAATTAATAATGGATGAACGACCCCTTTGTCTCCTGTCTTAGAAGGTTCTGTGTGTCTGCCAAGATGGCTGCTCAAGCTCGGCCAGTTACCACATGAGAAGGTCACAACTTGAAATTCAAGTAATTCCAATAAGGTCAAATGCAAATACTGGGGAGCAGCTCTGATTTCATCAGGTGGAATATACTTGTGTCTTTTACACACTACTTATGACGTCAGCCCATGCAAGTGGAAGAGCTTTCTAAAGAGGAACTTGGAGACAGGAAGATTTCATCACATTTCACTGACAGCAAAACTTCAGCCCAAGACTCATTGCTCATAGTTACGTGACGTGTTCAGGCACCTATAGCTGAGCTAGATAAAGAAACAAAACCCACACAGCAGGTTATAAAAAGGTACCCACCTGCTATATAAAAGGCTCTGAGCTCCCTTTTGCTAAAGTAACAGTTTAAAAATACTCTTTAATAATTTCTTAATAATCCGCCAAAGGGGCATACTGCTGTGGTATCAGGCTGGGTGGGTCACTGTTTTATTCTGAACAGCTATGCAGAGGCCCTGAGGAAAAATAAGGAGTCGTATGAGCCCTCCAACCCAACTTACACCAGTGGGCATGCTTACTGACCTTCTCTGCCAAGAGTTTAATTGCCTTGGAAATAGAACTCTCATTCTTCAACCTATGGCACTCATTCTTCCAGAAGGAGCCAGAGAACCCTGGCAAGGAAGCCACATGAGGAAGACAATGTTGGCCTTGCCACTGCTCACATGCTGTCTCATACTGGGGAACGCACACATACACAGGCAGGCACACTTGCTAGGATTCCTGTGACAACCATGAGCATAGGTTCATCAGACAGAAATGAGCCAAAACGCATCAGGAAGTAAATATGCTGGAGATCAGGACTTCCTAGCTGCTTCTGTTCCACTATTATTCCTCCCCCACCACACCCTTTATGGACTGTATATGTCACTTCCTGCCTTCGTATCAAATAGTAGTGATTATAATAACTATCATTCGATGACTACCCCCTCTGCGCCAAGCATTAGGCAGAGCCCTCTGCATCCCTGGGCTGGGTGGCTGACAGAGGTGGTTATACAGCAAAACACCTATCCCAAATCCAATGGCCTTTTCTCTCTCCTTCTTTGATCTTTCAGCAGTGTCTGATATGCTGTGTGTGTGTGTGTGTGTGTGTTCTCCACAACTCAGCTCTTGGCCAAAACTCAACTCTTTTCTCTTCTCCTTGAGCAATCTTATCCATATTAATGATTTCAATCATTGTCACTGTGTGGATGGCTCCCAGATTTCCATCTCTAGGCCTAACTTGTATGAAGAATTTCGATTCTTGATTGTAAAGATGTTAACATATAAATGTTTTGTGACAATCTCCAACTCAAGAGGTCTAAAATGGAATTCATGTGTCCTCTAAACCTGCACCTCCTTCTGCATTCTCTTATGTTTACAGCATCTCCACCTCTAGAGACAGGGTACTTCCTATCTCACAAAGTCCGTGATTCCACCGTTGGATGATTCTAAAGGATATTCAGTTCTCTATTAGGAACTAAGATCTCGTTCACTCTCATTTCTCATCATCATCCTTAGTTCCAACACCTTGATGGTGATAATATCAGGTTCTCAAACAGCCCTGGGAGACTGAACCCCACTAAGCCATTGGCCTTCTTTGCCCTCCCTTCTTTGAGCCCCATATGCTTGGGGCAGGAGCATATGAGCATCAAATAGGATGTGGCAGCAGGAGGAAAAGCCAGGAGAGTGTACAGGTGAGGAGGCAACGAGGACCGGAACCAGGCAGAGCCATAGTTATGGAGAGGGCAGCTATCATGGGGGAGGCATTGGCGGAATTTGCCAAGGACCAGCTGAAGAGGTCAAGGGAGAAGGAGAAGCCGGAGATGCTGCTGCTGTGGAGCCCAGGCCTCCAAGAACGCGGAGACAGAAGCTCTGGAAGGGATTTCTGCACCAGAAGTTAGCCTCAGTGACTCTTAGGATCCAGTCCCATACCAGAATTCTAGGACTCTAAAAACAAAAGTTTTGACTCAAAATTGAAAAAGGACCATAAAGGTATCCGTTCTGATTATGCTCATTAAAGCAAGTTTCCTCAGACCCTACCTCATGTTTCACAAGCACATTCTCAGCTCACAAGACAGAACGAGAGAGCCCGTTCTCAAAAAACTCCTTCAACATACATCCCTCTAGTTTGTCTGAATAAGACCAGCAGGCCTTTGAAAGAGTTAAATATTGAATATATCTACAGTGCAAAGGGAGATTTCCTGGTTGAGAGGGAATATGGCATTTCTTAAGTATAATTAATGAAAATTCCCCAACTCTGAATTTAGCAACAAAGGCCCATCTTAGAATTCTCCTCTTCTAAACAATTCTCTGTTGGATTCTGTACTTTGTAGTTAATATTACCTTGACAATCAGAGAAGCTATAATACATTAATGAAACCTAGCCTGGAAAATCAGATTACAGCTTTATTAACAGTTTCATAATTGAGGAATCTCTGTACCACTGAAGGGTCTCCTCTCTAGACACGCAAGAATCCCGTGTTTATGCATACCCCTGGACCAATCAAACAACAGTCATCACTAATAAAGGTTTATTTAATTCTCACAGTAAAATTTTAATATCACCAGCAGCCTGGGGAAGCTTTAGCAAGTGGATTTGCTTGACATCAGATCGTTTCTATTCTGCTAGTCCCAATACTTCTTAATCTTTAATATCAAGGCAATTAAAATTAATGGCCACTCATCCAAAGCTACTGTGGGCAGTGTTTCCTTGACACCAATTGTTTGATGGGATTACCTAGAGGTTAAACTAACAAGCAAGGTTTAATTGGAAGCAATGAAAGAAGCAGTGATCATACGTTATGTTTAACCTGCATAACCACATCTAAATGAATATCTAAAAATGTTAAACTATTTCTCAAATTAAAATATGCACGTCACATTCTGAGATCACAGATTTGGGTACTGCAGCCATCAGCCATTAAGAACAGGCTGCCGCAACTAAGATCAGTGTAATTAATGCACGAATCGACACCTAAGTTCAGGAATGTCTGTCACCTTTTACAAACAGATGGGTACAATTAGTTGCAAATGAAATCTCCACCCTCACCCTGTAGGAAGCACCAAAAGCCACGGATCACATGCGTCCCTCCTACACGGTTCTCACCGTGGAACCAGGCCGTACACATGGGACAGTGAGCAGAGCAGAGCCTGTGCCGTCTCGGAGATGGAAGGGTCTGTATGTTGGCCCCAGAACAGAAACGCAGGCAGGAAATTGGTGGAGAGAAAGGGAATATGCTGTCCTGTGCTTCTCTTTTGAGCCATGTATCAAGGATTCATGACTCTGGACTGTGCAGAAGGCAAGGGGCCAGGCAAGATTTTAAGACCAATTAAAAATGACCAAAAAAAAGAGAGAGAATAAAAATGCAAGTACACACCTCCTTCTATTCATGGTCACAGCTCCTAGACTGTGAGCCTTTGGCAATTGGGGAAATGAGTAGGGAACATTCTGCAGGCTGCTGATTTTCTGGGGCCCCTCTCCAAGGCCAAGAAGTGGCCAGAAACACTTGCGGTCTCACTGTTTACTAGAGCCATGCGTTTCCCTAACTCAACCTGGCAGCAGACTGCCAATCCCTTTTAAAAGGCCAAATATTTTTATATGTGGAATCTAAAAAAAGACAAACTCATAGAATTTTGGGTATGTTAATGACTTGGCCCATGGCAGTGATCTGATGACTACTACCTGTTGCTATCTCCCATGCTATACCAACCAAGGAACAAGAGACCCAGACTACACAGGTCGCCCAAAAACAGACAGCGAAGTGTCACAGTTTCAGGTTTCAACACCAGGACTCCCCATCTGTTTTTTCCTTTTTAATATCAGTTGGGATGTTTACTGAGTATCTATTATGGTCAATACTGTACTTTGTGGCACGAGGAGATAAAAGAACAAATAAACATGTACCTCTACCTGCCTAGAATTTGCAATCTGATGATATAACAATGCAAGACGCTCAAAACAATCCATAAAAATTGCAGGATGGTGGTGATCACACACTCAGCGGTCTCTGAAAGAAGGGACTTTGGAGGGGAGGACTAACAAGAGAGGGCCATTTCCATCGGGCAGAATGAGGCACAGCAAGGGGCACTTAGGCACAGGGGTGGGCGGGCGTAAAGGCAGGAGCAGCAGGCTCTGGGTTCTGGCTATGGTCCAGGACAAGGGAGAGTGTTGTTGCCAGGGGAAAGCCTAAAGAGGCGTCCTGCAAGCCATCTCACAGCTTCCCTCTGCAGGGCCTCACTAGGTGGAAAAGTAGTGGAGGGAAGACAAAGGATGAGTCTGAGATTTCTAGGAAGTCCAGTGGGGAATGGGTTCAGGTGAGGACACCTGAGGCCGGGCGAGGCAGCCTTCCCAGCAAGGTACCTGTCTTGTGTCAGTGGGTGGCACACTTTTTTGCTGGAATATTCCCTAAAGAAATTTTGAATAATCAGGTACCTGCTTACACATATTTTGTCCTTTGCACATTTCTGAAGTTGATATCTACAATTTTTCATTATAAGTTTATACAGTTGTAAATAGTGTTATTTCGGTTTGTCTTAAATGTTGACATTTTAAAATAAAACTGTAACACTATTCTTTAAAATGTATCCAACCAAATTTAAATAGCAAAGCAATCTGATACCCACAATCCATTTCAAAAAATACATAAACTTGCTTTTCTTTAACAGTCAGAAATTTTGCATTCTCTTTTGTTCTTAGAAGTGTATTTCCATTACATTTCCCTTCCGTAGTCTCCTAATACAAAATACTTTTATGCTGTACAAAAAAATGGAAATTGAAAATTGTTTTATTTCCTATATTATAAGGATCTACATGTTTAATACATCTTTCTGGATTAGGCTATCATTACAATTAGTCTAAAACTGATCAAAGCAATACAAAGACTTATTCCGATAAATAAAAGTACTTGTTTTACCATCAAAAGTACAGCAGTTTTTTTTTTTTATATCACACATATATTTCTTAATGAGAGGGGTACAGGATTATAAAGCACTGACTGAAGGTGGTTCAGTTATCACCAGTATTTTATACAATCCCTTAGTGGGGACCAGAGAGGGTCTCACCCTTTGGGGCAATGGGCCATCCTATAAGGGGAGATTTCCTTTCATCAAAGTGGAAAAATGGCAAGTGATAAAGTGGAAGAGGGGAAAAACCCACACAATGCTTCCACCACAGCCGCCTTCTGAGGCTCATGGATTTTCAGAAAGAGTTTCTACATGTATAAGGAAAGCTGGTCACCAGGCCCTAATACCTTCCGGCACTTTGCGGACCATGTATATAACCAAGTTCAAAACTGTTGTCTTCAGTGAACAGGCTACCTCTGGCTTCACTTCCACTTTTTTGCGTGAGTACAGTGCAAAAACCCTGACAGGGTGTGCTTATTAAAGACCTCTGGCTATAAAAGTGGGGCTCATTCAGGCAACCACTTCCATGCGTCACCATGACCTTTTGGAGCTAGACCAAGAACGAATTTGTCAGCTTCAGGAAATCAAAAACAGTCTGATTAAAGAAGGACACCTAAGGAGATAGACATAGTTTACTTAATATTTAGCTTAATCTTTCTGGAGAAAGATTCAACCCTTTGAATAGGGTTGCATAGACCCTTTGAATCAGCATTCCTAAGACATTACCTTGAGGAAATATTTAGAGGTATATGTGTAAAGGGATTCACTACAGTCCTATTGACACTAGGAAAAAAAAAGAAGATTTATAGCACACCTGTAGAATGGGATATGATCATGGATTAAAAATCATGTTGAGGAAGAATATTTATTGACATGGGGAAATATTCACAATATATTATAAAGAGGAGCAAAGGGCATTTTTTTTCTTTCATATGACATGAGTTGGGGGGTAAAAATACTCACATATGCACAAATGCACACACATACACACACGCATATGTACAGGAAAAAAGTATTAGGACCCACACACCACTCAGAATGTGATTATCTTTTAGAGTGGATTTATAAGTCATTTCTATGTGTTTTTCTGTGTGTTTTCAAATATTACCCAAATTGATTTCAGATAAGCGGTTATTTATTTATTTTTTTAATTAGAGAAATGTACTTTACAATGAAAAAAGGAACCAATCTCCCTCTTTAAAATATCGTTTAGAAGTCATTTAACAATCTCCAGAAGTACACCAGGCCCTGTGCTGGGCCACAGAATCACAGAAATCGACAGTCCCATTCCTGTATCCTGTCAGGAGGGTAAGCTTGGCAGGTCCAAGAAAACTTGAAATAATTAAAATCAGATACTTTTTGTAAATCTCAAGCTGTTAAAATTTCCCAGACTGCTTCGAAAACTCCATGTTCAAATTATGCAGCTAAACCACCAAAAATGTCTGTACAGTCACTGTAAGCCAGTTTATTAATTAGTTAGCATTAATTGTATCCATTTCACATTCTATCACTACATTTATCATTTTAACAACAATGTTAAATAAAAGAGAAAAATTATTACTTAAAGACTTAATCTTGAAGAAGCAGAAATGCAGAACTTCAGAGTTCATCCTTAGTTTTGCTTCCTTGCATAAAACACATTAGGGAGAGGATCAGCATTTGTTTGGAAAAGCAGCAGCTGACACTAAAACATCATTACTGAGATTAGAAAACTGAAAATTTATGAAGCACAAATCTTAGAAAAATTTGCCATTGTGTTTCCCCTGTTTACTTGTGATGCATACTTTATGTACTGTGCCTAATTAAATGCAACAGATTATGAATTGTTGAAATGCCAAGTCGCGTATAACGGAACATGTAGCATATTTACATGGTAAACAATTTTTACCTCTAATAAATAGTTTTTCCCTAATCAATATGTTTTCATCCCCATTATGTGATTCGATTTGAAATGAGGGATGGGAGCCAGATACTGTTCAATTTTTAAAGTTAATGGTGTTAATAAGCTAAATCTCATTCCACTTCTCTCCTTCCCAAGGGTGCACAGTCAAGTTTATATAAGGACAGAACGGCTGGACTCACCGTAGATAACCATATGTGTGCATTCCCTTGAGAACCCAGAGGGCAGCTGGATCGAGGGCCTGACAGCCAGATAGACCTGGTTGTGAGTCCCTGCTCTGTGATTTCCTAGCTGTGCTACCTTCATCGTGCTGTCTAAGGTTCTCCCTTCCCGGCCTGCAAGATGGAATAGCCATACCCACTCCTAAGGGGGCTGTCAGGAAAATTAAATGAGAAAACATGTTCAAATGCCCAGGACTGTGCCTGGGATGTACTAGGCACCCTCCAAAATGCTACCTTTCCCTTTTTTTAAAAAGAAGCCCCAACAACAAACCCTCTGTGGGCTTTGCTTGCTCCCTGTAGTCACTAAGGTCAGGGTACCTTTTCACAGGAACGTTGGATTCTGGGAGAGCCAGTCCACGCTCCCAGTGCTGGAGGAGGAGGGGTGAACAGGGAACAGGCAGCGGTGAGAGAAGGATAAAGGGGTGTAATAAACTTCCTACTAGAGGCGGGTAACACCCAGACCAGAAGCTATTGTCCGCCACACAGCCCTGGGCCAAGGACACGCACAAAGAGCTGACAGCAGTGCCTGAACTTCCTCATCCCTCCTCACTCCTGTCCCAACATAACCACACGCAAGACAATGCACTGGACCGAGAATCTGTAGGAAACTAGGGTTTGGTTCCTCTTTGTACGTATATTTATAGCAGCAGCCATTACGGAGAGTTCATTATTACCTGCATTATCTCATTTAGCCCCCAACAAAGACCCAGTCTCACAGACTTAAAAACTGACGTCAGAAAGTTTCTATAACTTGCCTGAGGTTACACAATCTTTCTTGTCCCTTTCCTCCTATTCCTTATCTAATAAGACCTGTTTTTTCTTAGCACTCTACAGAAATTGTTTACTCAGTTTTATCTCTTTTCCATTGTATTAAGTGGCTAGGGCTACAAGAGCAATATTCTACCTTGTGAGTGCAAAGTATTCTGGCTCCTTTAGGGTTCAAATGTGGGCTAGCCCACAAATCCAAACCATTATTTTTTTCTTTTTAGGAAGTAAGCTCCAAATTCCTAACAACTGACTTGAAAACCAACTTTTGAAACACAACCCACTTCTTTTTTTTTTTTTTAAGATTTCATTTATTCATTTGACAGAGAGAGAGATCACAAGTAGGCAGGCAGAGAGAGAGGAGGAAGCAGCCCCCCCCCCGCCCCCCGGCGGAGCAGAGAGCCTGAGGCGGGGCTCAATCCCAGAACCCTGGGATCATGACCAGAACAGAAGGCAGAGGCTTTAACCCACTGAGCCACCCAGGCGCCCCCACAACCCACTTCTAATGCGAGAAATGAACAAACAGAAATTCAGTTTCTGTAGTATCTGAAATAATCTAAAACAGATTCACTTGTCAAGTACTGTATTTTTTTTTTTTTTAATTTGAGGATGTGAAAAACGTTATCGTCATAATGTACCGACACCCTTACAGTTTGGCTTGGCCCTTTCTACTCGATACATGATAGACTGATAACTGCTCATGACATTCACAAAGAGTCTCATCTGCAAAAGTATATAAAACGTCAGCCTTGCGGCCATAGTACACAGAGAACAGATGACACCGTTCATCTCCCTAAAACACGTGCTTCAGGGTGGTTCTAAATTGCCACAGATGATGTTTTCAGCTAAAGATTCTTTTCTTTAAAATTACTTCTCTCATTAAAAAAAAAAAAAAATGTGTTAGGTGTGCAGCTGAACAGATGCCATGGAAAGCCTGGCAGGTTTTGAAATACTGAGACATAGCTGGAGAGTGCCTCCCGCCAGCTCCATGGAAAGGTAGGGCCGTCTCCCAGCGAACACAACAGCACCCCCAGATTAAGAATCAAGAGCTCTTTTTAAACAACAGTGAACTAGATATTTTGTCCAGATAAGTTTCATGTAATAGAAAACATCAAATGTATTCAGTGTCATGTGTGAAGAACCCCTATAGCCAAGCCTTTTACCTCCTGGAAATCCTATATTTATTCAACCACCACTCCCGACTAAATACACACCCCAGTTCTCTTTGCTTTTTAAGAATCCAGAAGATTTCACTGAATATATTTAAAATGGTAATACCTATCCTCAAAAACCTTTCAACATATGTAATTATTTCTCACTGAAAATGAATCACATGCATTTTTAGAATAAAGAATACACCGAGGGTAGATCTATTCAGAGACTAAGAATTTAGACACAACCCTACTCGCCACTCACTCACAACCATGGCCTCTCTCTGGCTCTCACCTTTATGGAGCCTGTAAAAAACTAGGGGCTCGAGGCTGTTAGCACACTGGTTTGCGTGGAGCCTCTTTCCCCTTCCTTCTGGAACCTTGACAAGGCTTTCTAGGCACCACATAACCAGCAGGAACACTCTAGTGAATGGGCAAATAAGCATTTATTGAGCACTCATGATATACCAGGCCCTGTACTAGGCATTTTACATATACAATCTTATTTAGCCCTCCAACCTCTAAATACATGATCACCATCCTAATCTTACAGGTTGAAAATGGAGACTTCAGGTTAAATAATTTGCTCAAGGTCACAGTGCAACTTAACAGTGGTGGACTGGTCTGAGTGACTTCTCTCCACCTTCCTATACCAGATGTATGGTCAGCCGGAGTTAAAAGTGCCGATTTCTCAAAATAACTGATACAAAATGATAGTACTACTTCTCAAATAGAATGTAAGTAATGAAACTCAGTTTTGGTAAAGAATCTGGTGTACCTGCAGAGCAATGGTCTAAATATCTAATTTTAGAAAGTCAAGAAAGGAGAAAAAGAAATCAGTAACACTACTTCAAAACTTCTCTCCTTTGATCTTTGATCCAGTCACCTGATGATAAGATCCTAGTGGGGGTAACCCAATTAGGTCTTTTATCCCCTTCTACTTCTGAGCTCTGAGATTTGTAGGACCAGTCCCAAGCCCAGGCTGATGGCTGACTCTGCCAATGATTTTACCTGTTGACTCATCACTGGCCGGATCATTCATTCCACACACATATAAAGAGTGCCTGGCAGACACTGTGTTCCCCCAAAGCAGTCCCTGACCATCACCTATAACCTCCCAAATCCAGGCTTACCCTCGCTGTCATTCTGTGCAGGACCATATGTCCTCTTGTAATTACAACAGTTGTGACATTTATACAGGGCTTCCTCTTTTTTTTTTTTTTAAGATTTATTTATTTATTTATTTTGAAAGAGCATGAGTGAGGGGGAAAGGCACAGGGAGAGGGAGAAGCAGGCTACAGGCTCCTTGCTGAGCAGGGAGCCTGATGGACAATGGACAAACTTGGGGCTTGATCCCAGGAACCCACAATCATCACCTGAGCAGAAGGCAGATGCTTAACTGACTGAACCACCCAGACACCCCTCTATAGGGCTTAAGTGCTAAGTACTATTCAAACCACGCAATACATATTAACTCATCATATCTGCATAACAATGCAATAAGGCGGGTTCTATTACTTCCCTTATTTTATGGATGAGAAAACTGAGGCACAAAGATGTTAAAAGAAAGAGAGAGGGAGGAAGGAAGGAAAGAAGGAAGAAAGTAAAGAAGGAAGGGAGGGAGGGAGGGAAGGAGGAAGGAAGGGAGGAAGGAAAAGAAGCAAAGGAGAGAGGGAGGGAAGGAAGGAGGGAAGGAAAAAGGAAGCGCATACAGTATGGTTCAGAATGAATATCTGAAAAGAACACGTATATTAAGAAACATCACAAAGAATATCTAAGACACTATTAATTGCTTTTTGGGAGTACAACTAAGAGTCTGAGGCAGAAGGGAGGCTTTTGAAAGAAACAACTTTTGGTTTTGTTGAGCTCTACTATATGGTTTTTAAGAATTTTATTAATCTCTGCACTTATCTTCATTATTCCTTCCTTCCACATTTTTGGTTTTAGTGTCCCTTAATACTTTTAGATGGATCCTTAACTCACTGATTCTCAGCCTCCCCACTTTATATACATATAGAAAACACACATACACACTATATATACCCATATATTATATATGATAAATATATAAGTATATACTAATTATATCTATATAATAACCATACTATATATATGATATATATTTAAAGCTATACATTTCCTTTTAAGCATGGGTTTAGCCTCATCCCACTAATTTTGATAAGTGTATTTTCATGATCATTCAGATAAAATAGGGGGGCTAAGGGGGTAGGAGAGAGTAAATGAAACAAGATGGGATTGGGAGGGAGACAAACCATAAGTGACTCTTAATCTCACAAAACAAACTGAGGGTTGTTGGGGAGAGGGGGGTTGGGAGGGGGGGTGGGTTTATGGACGTTGGGGAGGGTGTGTGCTATGGTGAGTGCTGTGAAGTGTGTAAACCTGGCGATTCACAGACCTGTACCCCTGGGGATAAAAATATATTATATGTTTATAAAAAATAAAATTTAAAAAATTTAAAAAAAAATTGCCATTTTCATTGTGGTCTCATTAGCCCATGAGAATATTAAGAAATATATTGTTTTATTTTCAGACGGGAATTTCTAGTCATCTCCTGTTATTGAGTTGTAGTTTAATTCCATTGTGCTCAGAAAACATATTCTGTATTAAATTTAAAAATTTGTTGGGAGGTACTTTATGGCCCAGACTGCAGTTAACTTTCAAAAATGTTCTGCAAGTACTTAAGAAGAACATGCATTTTGTAGTTGTTGAGTATACTGTTCCATATTGATCCATTAGGTTGTTTGCTAATCATGGTATTCAGATTTTCTGTATCTGTGCCACTCAAAGTGAGGTTTTGTAACCATCGCATCAGAATCACTTGCGAGCTGCAAATCACCAGGCCCCATCACAGACCCTTAGAATGAGAACTTCCAGGAACAGGACCTCAGAATCTAAACTCTCCTGATCATTCCTCTTATGTGTACTAAAGTTTGGGAAGCACCATTCTATGTCATTAGAAGATTACATGTGTGTGTGTATGGTGGGGCGGGGGGTGTTCAGTGCGCAAAAATCTACAGTGATTGTGGATTTATCTGTTTTTCTTGAAATTTTATAAGTTTTTGCTTTGTGTTTCTTGAGCTTCTGCTCAAATTGGTATATACAAAGACAGAGCTGCTGCTGTGTCATTATTATTTAGAACCTCTCTTCACCTCTAGTAAAACTTTTTGCCTTGATGTGTTCTTTATTTGATATTAACAAAGAAACACCAATCTTCTTTTGGTTATTGTTTACATGTTATATTTTTTCCCATACTGTTATTTGCATTCTATGTCCTTATGTTTTTGATGTGTCTCATAAAGAACCCATAATTACGTTTCATTTTTATGTCTTACCTGACAATATTTGCCTATTAGAGTACTCAATTCATTTATACTTAATGGAAGTACTGGCATATTTGGGTATAAACCTACCACCTTACTAAGTGGTTCCTATTTGTCACTTATAATGCTTCTCTCTCCCCCTTTCTTGCCTTCTTTTAGATAGCCTATTTTTAAAAAATTATTCTTTCTTTTTAAACAATTAAAAAAATGTTCCTTCTTTATTAGTGTGGAAGTTATATATTCTTTTAGTATTCTTTATGTGACTACCCTAGAGATTACACATTCACGACTATCAAGGTCTAACTGGTACTTTTATATTAACTGGTACTTTCATTACCTTTTGCAGAAAATGCAGGAATATTAGAACACTTACCTTTCCCTCATAACTTATGAGGCATTATTGTTGTATATTTTAATTCTATATGTATTATAAACCAATAGGACACTATCATTATTATTTTAAACAATTGATATTAATTTATATTCACACATACTTACCCTTTTCTTTCCACCATTCCTGCATCTCCCACTCTCTACTTTGGTATCTTTTTTATTTCTGCATGAAGAGTATTTTTCATGCTTCTTTTTGTGAGAAAATGGTACAAATTCTCTATCCTCTCAACTTTTTACTTTATTTCAACCCCATTATCAAAGGATGCTTCTAGCAGATACAGAATTCTAGGTTGACATTTAATTTAGTTCATCTCTTAAAGATATCATTCCACTGTACTATGGTTTTATTCTCTTAAGAAATCAGTTGTTAGTCTAATTGCTGGTTCTTTGAAGGCAATTGTATTTTCCCCTTTGGCTGCTTTTGTTTCAGCTGTTTTCAGTGTGAATTTCTATACACTCATTCTGTTTGGGGACTGTAGTTTTTCATGAATCTACTAGGCTTGGAGTCTTCTAACAGTTTTGGAAAGTTATCAGACTTCACATTTTAAATACTGTTTCTGACCCACTCTTATATTTGCCTCTGATGCTCCAATTACATTTATGTTAGACTTCTTACTGTATCCTTAATGTCCCCGTTTTTCTGATTTCCTATTCTACTGTCTCTCCATTCTTTAGTATGGTTATTTTCTTGTGATCCATCTTCCTGTTCACTAACTTTCCCAACTATGTCGAATCTGCTTTTAAAGCCATATACTTAATTCTTAATTCTGATTACTATATTTTTGGCTCTAAAATTTCCATTTGAACTTTTTTATGGTTTCCAACCCTCTGATAAAATTTTCCATTTTGTCTTTATTTCCTTTGATATATTAAGCCCTTCTTTTATAGTCCATATATAGGATCCTTTTATTTTCTAGATTTCTATGGGTCTGTTTCTATTGTCTATTGTTTCTGTTGGTTTTAGTACATGTTGCCATGTCTTCTTGTATGTCTGTTTTTCTTTGCTTTGTGCCCAGTGTTGTGTTTGCTTTGTTTATAGAAACAGCTTGAAGCCTAGAATGCTGCTATCTTTTTCTACAAAAAAATAATTATATTTGCTTTGTCCAGGCACCTACAAGTACTTGTAATCCAATTTCAAAGACTGAAGTATTTGAAGCAGAATCTATGTACTTCAGTGCACCCTTGCTAGGAAGCAGCCCTAGCAGTCTAAAGCCTCACTCAAGGGAAATAAGGTAGCCTTCCCTGGTAGGTCCTAGACACCCGGACACTGATTCCCTACAAGTTTCCAAAAGTACTGCTTAACATCTCAGCCTCATAGTCACTCTCTCAGCATTGACCAATGACTCAAGGAAAAGTTATTTCCCCTGGCCTTATTTTCTTCTTATCTACAAATTCCCAGGACAACATTATCCATTCCCAGGGCCTCAGCTATGTACTTACGCGGGTGATTCCCAAGCTACATATTTAACCTTGACCTTTCTCATAGGTTATACTTCCAAACTGAACATTTCCACAACTGAGGTGCTGACGGCAATGCAAACCTGGCATAACTACCACAAACCTTTAATTTCCCCTCTGTCAAGCATTTCCTCATGTGTTTCCTTTATCAGATAATAGTATCACCATTTTCAATTATGTAGGCTAAAAACCTCAGCCATCTTCTAATATTCTTTCCTCCTCACATTCACAGCCAATTGCTTCCCCAATTTCCAAAATATAAGTTTTGCCTCCAAAATGCTTTTCAAATCCATCCCTGTTTCTACTTTCAGTGGCCTTATTTCAATCTTCAACATCTCTTTCCCAGATTATTCCAATAATCTCTTATGTAGTCGCTCTCATTCTAGTGGTTTCCCCTTCAAATTGATCTTATACATTGGTGCTAGACTTCTCTCTCCTAAGTCTGATCATACCACCCAATCCAGAAACCCTTACCTTCCTTATTTTCCTTCATAGCACTTATTAGTATGATATAATACATAATTATGTTAGTATTTATAATTATACCTAATATTTTATGAATATGTACCTCAATTAAGGTATATATTATTCTTCTCTCCTCACTAGACTATAATAAGCTCCACAAGACAGAATCTTTGTTGTAGTCACTGTTAAAAATAGCACAATGACCAAAAATCACTAGTTGAATGAATATTGTTGAATAAATTAATTAACATAAAACAGACATCTAAATTGCTCAACCTCATAAATGCAGGCATAACTGCAGACATCTAAACATCTACACAACATAATTCCAGACCTTCTCCAATCAAGATGCTAGACCCTGTGACAGGCATTAAGAATATAATGCTGAATAAGACTGCAGTCCTGATCAACATGGAATTCACCATCTATCAGGGGAACAGCATTAAACAATTAATTATTTAGGGCTCGCTTTAGCAGTACATATACTAAAATGGAACAATTCATTATTCCAGGCACCTGGCTGGTTTAGTCAGTGGAATATGTGACTCTTGATCTCAGGGTCATGAGTTTGAGCCCCACATAGGGTGTAGAGTTCACTTTATTTATTTATTTATTTTTAAGATTTTACTTAATTATTTGAGAGAGACGGAGAGCACAAACAGGGGGAGGGGTAGAGGGAGAGGGACAAATAGACTCCCCACTGAGCATAGAGCCCATTGCAGGCAGGGCTCAATCCCTGGACCCCAAGAATCATGACCTGAGCCCGAAGTCAGATGCTTACCCAACTGAACCACCTAAGTGTCCCTAGAGTTTCCTTTAAAAAACAAAACAAAACAATTCATTATTTACTTATAATTGTGGTAAGTGCTATCAAGAAGAAGCATAAGAAACTATGAGAATACATAATGGAGGATATGAACTGGGAGTACAAGGAAAGCTTTCTTGAAGAACTGACAGTTGAAGTGAAAGTCATAATTAATAAAATGTTTATACATTTTTATTGGGGGGTGGGCAGGGTTAGACCATTCCAGGCAGGAGAAATAGCATAAACAGCATAATAATTATTATTATATCTTCTCCTTACTCTGTGATAAGCACTCTGCTAGGTACTTTATATATATTATCTCACTGAAACTCCTGTAACTTGGTGGAGTATATTTGTTTTTAATCCAAATTATATCTATGAGGAAATGAGGCACAGTGAGGTTGAATGACTTCCCCAGAGGTCACACAACTAATAAGCTGGGAACCTTCCTAATCCTCTCAGTAGAAAGTAAACCCATCCTTCTACCACAGTCCAAAATGGCACCCAAATGAACTTGTGTACTCACCCAGGTAACTTCTGTGTCCTCTCAGTAACACATTTGTCTGTCTCCCCCAAGAAATCTGACATTTCTCAGGGAGAAGAACCCTAACTAATTCACCTTTGTTTGCCACAGTGCCAAACACAGTGCTTACAGTAGGCCTGTTGAATGCATCAGGATCTGTTGAATGCATTAGGAAAATAGCCCCAAAACCCACACAAATAATTTTGGCTGCATCAAATTAATTTATTTACATTGTTTGTAGCTTCTACTCTCAAAATCCATATTCACTTTAGAAAAGTAATATGCTTTCTGCATGGCTGACAGAAAAGTCAGGAGAGAAGAGAAGCCAAAACACAAGGACAAAGGAAGCCCAAGAGAATCTCTGGAGAATGCCAGATCTCCTGGGTAGGAATATCAGAGTGAGTGAATGAGAAGCCGGCAGGCTTGAACTTGGAGCCTGTTCTAACTGGTGGCTTTGTTCTTCGGGCTACGCTGTGTATCTTCTGTTCACTCCTCTCTACCTACTCTCTACACTGCTCTGGGCCCCAAGATACTTCCAGCCAAAGGAAGTCACTGGTGGGAGATAAGGAAAAGCAAGGAAAGTAACATCAGAGTAACCATTACCCTGACTCCCTCAGCATAAAACTGCCTTTACTTAAGGTTTCAATTACTATCCTTCCAAATATAGCCTCTGCTATATTGGATGGTTGGGTGCTGGTAGTCCTTCATCTCTTCAGGGCAAGGGGTAGTAACAGAACCGAGCACTACTAGCATTGCCCTTTGTGGTTTCCCTACACTCTGCCCACACTTCTGTTAATAGTCACTTTATTAAACTCTCCTCGAATTACTCTAATTTGAGTGTGCCATCTGTTTTCTTCTGGGACCCTGACTGATATATTGGCCTACTGGTCTGACATGCCTCAGAGAAGCAAGGCAACGGAAAGGTGAGATGCGATGATGAGGGACAGGTATGAGGAGAGACTGCTGGGAATACTCAAAGGGAAGAAACAGGCAAAAGAAGGTGAAGGGGACAAAAACTGGAGGGACCATGGTTCTGATCATGGCTTCTTCTAGGTACAGGAAAACTCAAAAACCACTACATCGAAGCTGGAAACAGTGTCTCAACCCTTACTTTGGGCATTCTAATCAAACTAGTATTAGGAGATTTTCTCCAAAAATGTCGATTTAAAATAAATAAAAATACCCAACACCACTGGAGCCAACTCGAGGTACCCTGCTAATCATGGCACTGACTGTTTGTAGAGAAGACGGAAACAGCAAATCAGAGACTTCTGTTTTCTTTAAATCCTGCGGATATATGCCTTATCTGTACCGAGTGTTACAGCAGTCTCAAAGCTCCCATCTCTCTACAAGCTGCTCCTTTGTTCTTTGCACACTGTTTAATGACGTCTCTCTCCACTAGGACACACAAGCAGAGCCTTTATAGAACACAGGATCTATAGCCTTCTTTTAAGACAAGTGAAAGAGCCACTTTAACAGAATAGGTGCCACTTTCCTTCACCTTGTCTCCAGCTCACCAACTGCGTCCTTACAGGAGAAATCCACTCCTGCCTTCTGCCTACTGCCAGAGCAACTGAACAGGCCTTTATGGATAGCTGGAAAAGATACTGTAATTTGATAGCCATCCTTTTTTTTCCTGTTCTAATTATTATTTTAACGGGCTTCTTCTTATTTTAATAGATTTTTTTAATAAGGAAATCTTACTTACAAATTTTAATTAGCTTACTGAATATTCACTGCTTTGGAATAAGTAGTTTAATGAGGAAGGAGACCTCAGGCTACTAACTAGCCTGGAGTGTCTAAAGCAGCTTAGGGGGAAATGATGCAGCCCTAGTGACAGAAGCCCAGGCCTGGGCTGCACAAACAGGACTTGGCAGCTGGGGCCCCAGGGATAGAGGAATCACACTGCCTCTTGCAGGGGAAAAAAAAAAAAAAGTAAAAATCCAGTTTCTTGCTTTTTATCAAGAACCTCTGTGTAGGAAGAAGCCCCAGCGCTCCCACTCGTAAAGACTTGTGACTCTTTGTCAAATCACTTAACCTCTCTGAACATCAGTCTCCTCATCTGTAAGGGTTAGATAATAATTTTTTCCAGGCTAGACTGTTATAAAAGTGGGTCTTGTGCACCGCTTTAAAAGCTCTAAAATACGTTAGTTGAATGAATGAATGAATGAATCTTAATGTTGCCAATTAACCTCTCTACTATTTCAGGTTCTCATCTGTTAAAAAAAAAAGAAAATCAATCCTTTCTTTACAGTACATTTCAATTACAGTAGCAATGAAGAATAAGTGAACATTTTTCATTCTAAAAACACCTAGCAGAGAAAGTAGGGCCAGAGTTCTTTAAACTCAAAATTGGAATCAGGAGAACAATGGAGTTTTTTGTGACTTGCTGATGTGAATCATCGATGCAAGTTAGCTCTATTTCAAAAAGTAAAGGCATATTAATATCTGCTTCACTAATTAAGAATATGTGACAATTTAAGTATGATTCTCAATGCTTATGAAATTGAAATAATTTTTTTGTGAATTTTCAGGGTGTTATGTAAAAAAAGGAAAACTCCACCTTATTCAACCAAACCACGTCTTAAGAAACCAGAGACCTCAAATTCTGAGTTCAACCTTGATGAATTTACATTTATAATATATTACCACAAATTAATGTAAGACTAACATAAACTAAATTTTTCACTTACCAGCACCTATTTATATAATATGTAGTGAACTTAAAAAAAAACTATAATATATATTAACTTCACATGTAAAACCAAACTCCTGATCTCCCCTCCCCCTGAAAGCCCTGCTCCTCCCAAATCCTTCCCCATCACACTTAATGAAAACTGCATCTTTCTGCTCCTCAAGCCAAAAATGTTCAAGTCCTTCTTGACATTCTTTCTCTTCCATCCTATGTTTCAACTATCAGTAAACCCTCTTGGCTGTACCTTCACAATTATCTGCAATCCAGCCTCTCATCACCTCTACTACAAAATTCTTGGCCCAAGCCACCCTCATCTTCTGCCTGGATTATTGCAAAGACACCCTAACTGGTGGCTGCTTCTTCTTGCCTCCCTCGCTCTGTTGTCCATACAACCAACGTGGTGATCCTCCTGAACCTTAAGTCAGATCACACCACTCCCCAGAAGAAAAGTCTGCCATTACTATGGCATCCAAGGCCCCTTCACTGTTTGGCTCTCACCATCTCTCTGACCTCATCTCCTACTACTTCTCCCACTTGCTCAGGCAACTTTCACCTCAGGCCCTTTGCACTTACTGTTCTCTCTGCCTGGAATGTTCTTCACACAGCTCGTTCATTCTCTCCTTCAATCTTTACCAAAAGATATTTTCTCAGGAGGGGCTTTCTTTACCACTCTATTAAAAATTAATTGTACATGTCACTTTCTGTTCTCCTTCCCTCTTTTGTTTTTCTCCATAACACCTATCACTTTATTCTAATTTATCTTCTCATTTACTCATTTTATCTGTTTGTACTCTCCCAGGAAAATGTAAGCTCCATGAGGCCAGGCTTGTCGTTGTTGTGTAAGTAGTAAACTTTTTAGTCAAGTGAAATATATATATATATATATGCCAAAAAAGGGCACACATCATAAGTAAAGAGCTTGATGAATTTTCCAAAAAGTGAAGACACCCATGAAACCATAACTAAGATCAAGAAACATCAGGGGTGCCTGGGTGGCTCAGTTGGTTAAGCATTTGGCTCTTGGTTTCAGCTCAGGTAGTGATTTAAGGAATCAAGCCCCACAAGTTTCTTTCTCCCTCTCCCTCTATTCACCTCCCACCTCATATGCACGTATATGTACATTCTGTCCTGCTCTAAAATAAATAAAGCTTAAGGGAAAAAAAGGGGGCGCCCGGGTGGCCCAGTCATTAAGCAGCTGCCTTTGGCCCAGGGTCTGGGATTGAGCCCCACGTCAGGCTCCCTGCTCAGCAGGAAGTCTGCTTCTCCCTCTCCCGCTCCCCCTGTTGTGTTCCTTCTCTCGCTGTGTCTCTCTCTGTTAAATAAATAAGATCTTTAAAAAATTTTTTTAATTAAAAAAAAAAAAAAGAAAGAAACATCCTCTTTCCAATCACTATTCTCTCAAGGGTAACCACTTTTATTCTGACTTTTAAAACTAAGATTAATATTGCCTGTTTTTGAGGGTTTTTTTTAGTAGTCTCCAGGGGTGTGTGGTGGCTCAGTCATGATCCCAGGGCCCTGGGATCAAGCCTGGAGTAGAGTGGGGCTCCCTGCTCAGCAGGGAGTCTCTTTCTCCCTCTCTCTCCCCTGCTTGTGCTCTCTTGCTCTTTTTTCTCTCTCTCAGATAAATTTAAAAATAAACAAACAAAGTAGGCTTCAAGACCCACTTGGGGCTTGAACTCATGACCCTGAGATCAAGAGTCTCATCCTCTGCGTTTTGCATTTTTCACTCATTTTTCTAAGATTTTTCTAAGATTCATTCAAATTGGGTCTATGTAGTTGTAGATCATCCTTTTTCATGGCTATACAGTAACCTGTAATGCGATTATACCACAATGGATTTATCCATTTCCCCAGTCAATGGACAACTGTCTTATTTTAAGTTTTTTGCCAGCAAACAATGTTATAATAAATACTTTTACACATGTCTCCTGATACACATACACAAGAAGTTTTCTAGGGCAATTTCACTTAGAGGTAAAATTGTAGATTGAATGGTATAGATATATTCAAATTTATAAGATAATGCCAAAAGTTTTCCGAGAGGCTATACCCACTTACATTCCTAACAAGAATATTTAAGAGTTCCTGTTACTGTATATTCTTGCCAACAATGTGTGGACTCAGTATGGTCAAATTTAGGATTTTCTGCCACAACCTGGGAAATGTAAAATGTGATTTCATTGCAGTCTTTAAATCATATTTTCCTGATTATTAATAAGAAGGATCTTCTCATATAATTGAATATTTCTATTTCTTCTGTGAAGTCCTTATTTGCATTTTCCATTTTTCAAATACATTCTTTTTTTCTTGTTAATTTATAGGAATTCCTTCTGTATTTCAGATTTTAATTTTGCTTATACACTTACAAATCCCTTCTTGCAGTCTATGGCTGTCTTCACATTTTAAAAAAGGTTTTATTGGAAATAATTTCAAACTTGCAAAAAAAAGTTGCAAAAATAAAAATAGTACAAAGAACATCTGTGTATGCCTTTTACTCATATTCACCTGTTATTAAACATTCTGCTCCATTTCTTTTATCATCTGTGTGTATTCATGCATGTACACTCTCCCTCTGTGTTTATACATGTTTGTGAGTATGTGTTTATATACATACATGCACACATATATAAACACACATATACACACTTTTTTTTCTGAACCATATGCAAATCAATTTTATACATCATGGCCCTTTACCCTTATATAAGTCAGTGTGTATTCCTTAAGATCAGAGATATTCTCTTTATATAACTATAGTACAATTACAAATAAATGACTTCAATAAATTTAACCCAATATCCTTTACGGTATATTTTCCCCTTTGGTACAAAATCTAGTCTACGGTTAGGCAGTGCATTTACCTGTCATGTCTCTATCCTCCTTTAGTGTGAAACATTTCCATGGCCTTTCTCTGACATTTTTAAAGAATGCTGCTCCCATCCTCCTTTTTTTCCTAACAGAAAACTCCTCATTTTGTTTGTCTGATGTTCTTTAGTGATTAGATTCAGGTTACATTCTTGCATGAAGCGCTACACAAAATGTCTACCCATCCCTCTTTGGTGATGTTGCTTCTAATCACTTGATCAGGGTTTGTTCCATTTCTGCACTCTATAATTGCTTTTTTTTTTTAAACCCTTACAACTAACAAAGGGCCTATCGAGAGACACCTTAAGACTATTTTTTCCATCAAAATTTCCCCCTAAGGGCACCTGAGTGGCTCAATGGGTTAAAGTCTCTGCCTTCGGCTCGAGGCATGATCCCAGAGTCCTGGGATCGAGCCCCAATTCGGGCTCTCTGCTCAGCAGGAAGCCTGCTTCCCCCTCTCTCTTTGCCTGCCTCTCTGCCTACTTGCGATCTCTGTCTGTCAAATAAATAAAATCTTTGAGAGGAGGGGATGGGAGGTTGGGGGAGCCTGGTGGTGGGTATTATGGAGGGCACGTATTGCGTGGAGCACTAGGTGTCATGCATAAACAATGAATTCTGGGACACTGAAAAGAAATTAAAAAAAAATTTTTTTTAAATAAATAAATAAAATCTTAAAAAAAAAAAATTCCCCCAAAGGGGCACCTGGGTGGCTCAGTTGTTACGTGTCTGCCTTCGGCTCAGGTCATGATCCCAGGGTTCTGGGATCAAGCCCCATGTTGGGCTCCCTGCTCAGCAGGAAAAGCCTGCTTCTCTTTCTCCCACTCCCCCTGCTTATGTTCCCTTTTTCACTGTCTCGCTCTCTGTGTTTAAAAAAAAAAAAAAAAGTTTCCCTCTAGATTTAATATCTACTGATGATTCCTGCCTGATCCAATCTTTACCAAAATGGTTGTATAATGTTGTTTCAGTCTTTATTAAGTACTTTTATAAACATTTTACCACTAAATTTATCAATCTTTTCCTTTGTTGCTTATACTTTTTATGTTCTTTTTAATAATTTTTTTCTTACCCTCAAAGTACTAAAGATATTTCCTTACATTTTCTTCTGAAGGTTCCTTACTTATTCTTAATAATTATTTTAAGCAGTATTTTAAGCAATAACAAATAAATCAGTTTCATATGCCCTAAATCTGGCAAAAATTGTGTTGCAACAATTGCCTGTTATCAGTGGATTTCCATTTTTTTAAGTTAGTTTTGTATATGAATGATTTCTGGATTCTAAATTTAATTGTATTTTAGTATGATGTATATTTTAAACAATGCTTTTTCTCTTTAGAAAGTAGTTAACCTGTCAGATCTGGAACATTCTCTGCTTTCACTTCTAAACAACTTAAACAACAGGGCACTAATTTATAAGGCTAGCAGCTGATGTCTAATACTTAAAATGATAACATCATTGTTCCCTCTTCAGAGATGTGTAGGAGGGGAACTGTTGAGGGGAAATTAACTCCTTTAGTCAGGAAAAGGGTAAAAAGGGGAGGAAATTGTCACAATTTAATGCTTAAACAGATCCCTGAAATTCTGCATTTGAAAGGCTGAACTGAGGGGGGGAAAAAATGGTCAGCAAGTTTGCTTTGTAGACACACTAATCTAAGTCTATTATTTCCATGTCTCAAGCAATTACCAAAAAAAATTTTTAAACCTAACAAAGCTGTTTTTCTATCAGAAAGTAAGTGAAATGAATATAGTAATGTGCTTAAAAAAATAAGTAATGTGTTCTTAGTCTGTTTTAGAAGTAGAGCAAAACCTCCCTGGTTCAGAGCAGTCAGAAGGAAACTTTTCTGCCACTTATTACACAGCATGTGTCAGGCAAGTCCTACATTACACACAAAATGCTAGTACTACACTAATGAAAAGCCAGGATTGTATCGCTTTCAAAAAATGTCTATAATCTGTGTTATTCTCCAATGGTAACTATGTTATAGAAGTAAGAAAAGAAGCAAAGGCATGAAAACACTTTGACTGAAATTGGACCTGCAAACATTTGAATTCTAAAGTCAGAGAGCTGCTGGGAGAGCCGGGAAATGGGGCTTGGCGTCATCAGTTGGCATTTAGCACAAGCCCAATCCTCTCACCAGTGTTCAGGGAAAATGTGCACACCAGAAAAACACGCACTTAATTCCAGCTTCCCGACATGACCCAGCATTACACTGTTCCATCACAGCTCAAGTGGTGGTGAGTACTACATCACCCAGATAGGAATGTTCCATATGCATCTTCACAAGTTGGTAACTCAAATCAACTATATTCCATTTCAAACTGAGCAAGAGGAATCAAGATAAGCCTCTATTTTGTAAGAGAATGACACTAACTCTTAAACGATAGCTTAATTATAAACCGAAGATGGTTCTAGAGGTCCTATGGGAAGTAATGCCAAAACAGAAGCTGGAAATCATCTCAAACCCAGACTCTAATTCCTTAAAGAACAATGACTTAAAATACTGATATAAAACTTCCAGTGGGATCTGAAGGGGATCTTTACTATCTTGGACTTCAGAACTTCAGAAGCACAACAGGAGTATTTATTTAGAAACTACTTTAAAATGTGTGTGTCTGGGGCGCCTTGGTGGCTCAGTGGGTTAAAGCCTCTGTCTTTGGCTCAGGTCATGATCCCAGGGTCTGGGGATCAAGCCCCAGAGCCCGCGCTTCCCTTCCTCTCTCTCTGCCTGCCTCTCTGCCTACTTGTGATCTCTGTCAAATAAATAAATACAATCTTAAAAAAAAAAAATGTGTGTGTCCCATGACCAATAGGGAGCATTGAAATTTCCGCCAAGGGTCAGCTTTTCCTTAAGTTCCACTGCAACAGCTGGCTGGTAATCACCACATCTGCGTGCTCTAAGGAAAAGCTATCCCAATGTCAATCTATAAACAACTGTGTAAGTATTTAAATAAAATTATATTTAGAGCTAATAATAATTTTAGAGCTAATAAAATATACTTATTTTATAAGTAAAATGTACTTATTTTATAAGGAGACACAGTGGTTTGTCTCCAATCCTCAACCTAAATACCCATCTATCTGCCTAAAACTAACTGTATTTTTGTTAGAAGATGACAGCTAATTTCAGGGCCACAATTTATTACAAATAAACATTAAAAAAAAAAAAAACAGTGACAGGAATAAACTTAATTCTTCTGTTTAACTAGTAACAAGAAAGCAAAGAAATCCTTGGGACCCAAATGTCATAGTATGGTTACCAGGAAAACACTTAGTGAATTCCTCAAAGCTTTCACCAAAGAGTTATATTAAATTTCCTTTCGGCAACAAATAAATTGGTTTCTCACTGGTAGAAGCTTAGGTCAGTCATCTAAATCAGGGAAAGCAGGACTACATGCCATTTACTGAAGAGTCACTTAAGAATAAACCGTGTCTCTCCCCATGGCATGTTTATGTCCCCTCTATTGAAGATTTACACTGGCGTGGTGCGGGATTATCTTGATTCCTTGCCACTTAGGATTAAAAAAAATTACCCAAGCTTTAAAAAGCTTGCATAAAAATGTATAAACATCTATATATTTATATTTTTTTATCTTCTTTGATGATGGAACACATGGATCTGAAATTTGGTGATACCCCGAGAAAAGAATAGGGTTCCTGTATCCACAGGGAAACAAGACAGACCCATGGCGTTCTCTCACCTGTGACACTGTGATGCTGCATTTCTTGGCCAGCTCCTCTTTGGCTTCTTCACTGGGGTAGGGGTTACTGAGGTGTGAGTAAAAATATTCATTCAAGATTTCTGTGGCCTGTTTACTGAAGTTACGCCTTTTTCGTCTATGACAAGAACCAAAAGAGAATTATAGTTATAATCAGCCTTAACCAAAGAGGGATATGTTGATTAGAATTATACGAAAAAAAAAATAGATTTCTATTTTTAAACATTCTCAGGGAATGATTTATCAGCATGATATTGCAGTTATGCTCTTGGCGTCCTCCAAAGCACTGTTCAAATCATTTTAAGATGTAGGATCACTAAAAATACAAGAATGTGAAGCACAATTAACTTGATTCTTTAATTTATTCAACAAGGATCTGATGCGTTATAGGTGCTCAGTAAAGATCCAGTGGGAACAAAACAGGTAAGGTCTACCAGAGAGTTTACAGGAGATTGGAGGGTTCAGAGAGAGAGCAGAAAGTTAGGGGGAAGAAAGTCATTAGACATGTATCACGGACATATATACAAATTATGGAGACCAGATCAAGTGTCATGAAGGAAAAAAGTATAAGGTATAACAAAAGCATATAAGAGGGAAATTTATCATAGATTACAGAGTCAGGAAAGGTTTCCTTGTAGGAGTGACATTGAATCTGAGATCTGGAGAATGTGTAGGCATTACATTAGTCAGACAAAAAGTAGAGGGGAAGAGGAATAAGCAGAGAAAGTGGTTTTGAAACAGAAACGAACATGGGAAGTCCAAAGGGACAGAGGAGACTGGCACACAGTAAAAATGAGGGAATATGTTAAGTTTGGCATGGAAGGATGGGCAGGCACCAGATTATACACACACTTAGTGGATCCATAAGAATTTTAAGATTTTAAGTGCAACAGGAAGCTATTAAAGGCTTTGTTTTATGTTCCAAAAAGATCATTCTAACTGCAGAGAAGAGTTGGATGAAGGCATGAAAGGAAATGTAGATCTTTTTAAAAAGACTTTATTCAACAATTATCACATGATGTCTCTGATATGAGGAATTTGAGAAGCAGGGCAGGGGGTTGTGGGGGGTAGGGAAGGAAAAAATGAAACAAGATGGGATTGGGAGGGAGACAAACCATAAGACACTCTTAATCTCACAAAACAAACTGAGGGTTGCTGGGGGGTAGGGGGTGGGGATAGGGGTTGGGTTATGGACATTGGGGAGGGTATGTGCTATGGTGAGTGCTGTGAAATGTGTAAGCCTGACGATTCACAGACCTGTACCCCTGGGGCAAATAATACATTATATGTTAATAATAATAATAATAATAATAAAGACTTTATTCATTCATTTGTCGGGGAGAGAGCAAGCAAGCACAAGCAGGCAGAGGGAGAGGGAGAAGCAGACTCCCCTGAGCAGAGAGCCCGACAATGAGGGGGAGCTCCATCCCAGGCCTGAGATCATGACCTGAGCTGAAGGCAGATGCTCAACTGACTGAAGCCAGCCAGAAGCCCCAGGAAATGTAGATATTTAAGGGGACAACTGCAATGGTCAAATTGAGAGATGATGGTAACCTGGCATAGGGCGAGAGTAATGGAAATAAAAAGATTCAAGATCTATCTGAAAGGTAAAAACAGTAGGACTTGGTGATAGATTGGATGGGGGCAGTGAGTGGAGAAGAAAGAGAGAAGGAAGGTAAGAAAAAAATACATTTTTTAAACAAGTTTTTATTTTTTAAAGATTTTATTTTTTTGACAGAGATCACAAGTAGGCAGAGAGGCAGATGGGGGTGGGGGTGGGAAGCAGGCTCCCCACTGAGCAGAAAGCCCAATGTGGGGCTCGATCCCAGGACCCTCAAGATCATGATCTGAGCCGAAGGCAGAAGCTTAACCCACTGAGCCAGCAGGTGCCCCAGGAAAAAAATACATGAAGAATTTCTAGATTTTTCTGCATAAGCAAGTGTCTGGAATAAGGCATGATTTGTTCACAAGGGAAAGCAGGGAAGGAAATTATCTTTGTTTTTACTGGGAAGGGGGTGGCAGAGTTAGAAGACCAAGTATTTATTAACAATTTCTTTCAAACAACAAAAATATTACTCATGTTTGGGTTTTGTTATTATAATTTTAAAGAATTCCATCCTGAAAATTAGCATTTGTCAGACTTCACTTTCAATTAGATCCTCCAGTAAATAGAAAATACTTCCCCAAATAATTTTAATGATCGTTTCACTTGTGATATCCTATACTCAGGAAGGAGTCAGTAGGCAGTTGTAAAACATGTAGACCCTATGAGATTCTTCTAGTTAAAATGATGTCACTAACATGGCAGGTTAAGTATGTGATCTATGTCTCAACATTAAGGGAGAGTCAGGGGAGGAAGAAATCTAGGTCTGATCAAAACACCTCAGCTTAGAGTCCTGAAATTTCCCAATTTTAATAATTTTTTGGAAGGTTACACCATCGGTTGTTTCCTGAAGGATGAAGAAAAAAATTCAAGATCTACTTAGGAATTAAAATCTACAGAATATGATGGAATTAAATGGGGGAGGTGGTGAGGAAAAACAGAGAGGGAAGGAAAGGGAGAGAAAGACATCAAGAACAGCAGTTGGGATTTCTGCAGCGGTCATGCATTCCTCTGACCTGAGGGCACTTGGAAGAGGCACCCTCTGAAAAGTGGGTGTGTGGGTGAGTAGGGTGAAAAAGGTCTAGGATAGGTATTGAAACTGTCCAATCTATAGATAATTATCTGGCCCAAATCTATATATAATTACCTGGCCCATATACTATGATACAGTATCATATTTGTTGAGACCATACAAAAATGACCTACCCATGAAAATCTAAGTTTCTGACTTCTTATGAAAATCTTGGAAGATCAGCCACACAAATCCCACGTTCTCAGAACCCAGCCATAGGCTAATGCTGAGTGATGGCTATGCCCCCAGACATGCACCCTTCTGTTCTAATCCTTATTGTCCCTCAACCAGCCACTCCACCGATCTATTATATGTAAGCATATGAATTCGGAACTCTAAGTCTAAAACCTGGAGTCCAGAGCACCCTTCTTTGTTAGATGGGATGCTGCTCAGTTGCTAAATGGTTGAATAAAGCCAATTAGATCTTTAAAATAATAATAATAATAATAATAATAATAATAATAATAAACATGGAGTCCAGAAGCAAGACTGAGGCTTGACACAAGGGCATTTCTTTGGGAAATGAAAGGAGGAATGAATAGGAGCATATCTGGGAAAGCAAAGCTAAGTCTAGCTTATTTAGGAATGGTTTTAGTAAACGCTGAAAAATGTCAGAGAACAAATTTATGAGCAGAATAGGATACCTCACCCCAGACAGTCTGGCTATGTCCAACCTACTAGAGCACTTCTACTAGAAGAGCAGAGGGACCTACGCAAATTTCTTCATAAATGTTTTGCACTGGTACATGCTTCAATTTGTCCAATTACCAGGAAAATGTAAGTGTGGCCAAAGGAGAAGCCACAGTGAGCAAGGAAATCATGTATCTGAATGAGCATGTTTGCCTAGAACAGAAAAACCTTGGCTTCCCAGTGCAGAGGGCTTGCTGACAGTCACTACAGGAATAGATGGAACCAAAGCTCAGCGTTTGCATTCACTTGAAGGCATAAAACAGGAGAACTTGGTGTTACGCTTTATTTATTTTTTAGAAAAACATTCTGTAGAAAATGCCCATTAAGCATCCCCCTAAGTTCCTTTCCCGCAGGCTTTAGCACACTCTAAATGGCTGTGCCTCAGGCCAGCGTACAGCGGCGCCTCAGTCCCAGGGCTGTGTCCCATCAGCATTGCAACATCACTAACAGCAATCTCTGCGGGAGAAGGGACTCTGCTCCAAGCTCTGCCACCTTCCCATTCGGCCTCTGCTCACGCTGACTTGTTAACATACTTCCTCTTCTCAGAAGAAAAATAAATCATTTAGGTGTATATATTATGAATGCAGTTATGTAATTAAAAAAAGCATACATGTTGACAAGAATGGGAAAGTATCAGCAGAAATAAGGATAACAATTGTTAGGAAGGATTTCTCTCTGAAGGAAGTACTTTAAAATATTTGTTACATAGTATCTTTTGTTAAAATACTCGAATTTGAGAAGCAATTTTGAAATTTTTTTTTTTTTTGTTCTCTGACACTACCTTAGAACTCTTTGACTTGAGATATTAAAAGTATGAAGCAGAAATATTCATTCATCTGCTTAGCCAATAAACTACCTTTTGCAGCTTATTGCACTTAGAAGCTTGCTGGAATCGTGGGGAATATAAACGTTCAAGACTTGGCGATTGCTTTTCAGTGACAATGTGGCTTATGTTCCTGAAAAGCTATAATAAAGGCAATCTGAATGAAGTTTGGTGTAGAGAATTGTGACAATGTAGTATCAGTATTGAAGAGAAGGTAAAGACCAGTCCCGTGCCCTGGACTTCCCAAAAAGGAACATTTAGGCTGGGCCTGGAAGGATGAGCAAGGTCTCACGAAATCAACATGAACACTCGCTCCATTCCAGGCTCCATGCTGGACACCCTCACAGATGACAACTCATCAGTGGCGACCAAGTTGGGGTAGGGTTGGGAGTTTACTGTGGAAGGCCAGAGATGGGGGGCTGGGAGGAGAGGAGGGGCAGTGGTTCTAATCAGAGGAAATAGGTAAGACAAAGGGGATTTCATTTTGTATTAATCACAGGAGAGAACACTTTAATGTTCTAAAAATGTTAGAAGTTTGATCTAATAATTCCATTTGTGAGAACTAATCCTAGGAAATAATTCTAAAGATCAAAAAGTTTCAATGCATAAAGATTTTCACTGAAACACTAGTTTCCATAAACATGTTTAAAATAATATCCTCTTCTCATCATTTTTTTGCTCCTTACCTTGTTTTATTTTCTTCACAGCACTTACCATTGCATTTCATTGCATAACTGAATAGAATACCATAGCACACAGGCATACCTTTTGTTACTGTGCTTCAAAGGTACTGCAATTTTGATGAATTAAAGGTCTGTGACAGTCCTGCATTGAACAAATCTATCAGAGGCAATTTACCAATAACAATTGCTCACTTGGTGTCTGTGTCACATCCTGATAATTCTTGAAATATTTCAAACATCTCTATTATTATTTATTTGTTATGGTGATCTGTGATCAGTGATCTTCGATGTTACTATTGTGATTGCTTTTGGATGTCAAGAACCGTGCCCATTGAAGACAGCAAACTCAATAAATGTTGTGTGTGTTTGGACTGTTCTACTGACTGGCCATCCCCCGTCTCTCCCTATCTCCTCAGGCCTCCCTATTCCCTGAGACACAACAATATTGGTACTAGGTTAAGTAATAACCCTACGATGTCCTCTAAGTGTTCAAGTGAAAGGAAGAGTTGCACATCTCTCACTAGAAATCAAAAGCTAGAAATGATTAAGCTTAGAGGGAAAGGGGTGTCTTCATTAAGCTTGGTAAAACAGGCCAAAAACTAGGCCTCTTGAGTCAAACCGTCAACCAAGTTGTGAATGTAAAGGAAAAGTTCTTGAAGGAAATTAAAAATGCTATTCCAAAGAACACATGAATGATAAGAAAGTGAATACAGGGCACCTGGCTGGCTGAGTTGGTTGGGTGTCTGCCTTCAGCTCAGGTCATGATCCTAGGGTCCTGGGATCAAGTCCTGTGTCAGACTCCCTGCTGAGCTTCTCCCTCTACCCTTCCCCCGGCTCATGATCTCTCGCTCTCTCTCTCTCATTCAAATAAATAAATAAATAATCTTAATTTTTTTTTTTCTTTTAAAAAAAATTTTAGTTGTCTATATAGAAGATCAAATAGGCTAGAACATATTCTCTTAAGCCAAAGTCTAATCTAGAGCAAGGCCCTAACACTTTTTAATTCTGTGAAGGCTAAGAGAGGGGTGGAGGCTACAGAAGAAAACTATGAAGCTAGTTGGGGTTGGTTCATGAGGTCTAAGGAAGAAGTCACCTCCATAACATAAAAGTGCAAGGAGAAGCAGCAGGTGCTGACCGAGAAGCTGCAGCAAGTTCTCCAGAAGAACTAGCTAAGATCATTAATGCAGGTGACTACACGAAACAACAGATTTTCAGTGTAGACAAAGCAACCTTATCCTGGAAGAAGATGCCATCCAGGACTTTCCTTGCTAGAGAAGTCAATGCCTGGCTTCAAAGCTTCAAAGAACAGGTTGGTTCTCTGGTTAGGAGCGAATACAGCTGGTGACTTTGAGGTCAATGCTCACTGACCGTTCCAAAAATTGTAGGGCCCTAGAGAGTTCTGTTAACTCTAGTCTGCCTGTGCTCCATCAATGGAACAACCAAGCCTAGATGACAGCACATCTGTTTACAAAATGGTTTCCTGAATATCTTAAAGCTCACTGTTAAGACCTCCTGCTCCGGAAAAAAAAGACTGCTTTCAAAATATTACTGCTCCCTGACAATGCACCTGGCCACCCAAGAGCAGTGATGGAGATAGACAATGAGACTATGTTTTCATGGCTGCTACCACAACATCCATTCTGCAGCCCATGGATCAAGGAGAATTCTGTCTTCCAAGTGTCACTACTTAAGAAATACATTCTGTAAAGATATAGCTGCCAGAGATGGTGACTCCTCTGCTGGATCTGGGCAAAGTAATTGAAAATCTTGGGGAAAGGATTCCCCATTCTGAGGACATTCATGATTCATGGGAAGAGATCAAAATACCAACATTAACAGGAGTTTGGGAGAAGTTGATTCCAAACCTCATAATGACTTTCTAGTGGAGGAAGTCACTGCAGATGTGGTGGGAATAGCAAGGAAACTAGAAAGTGGAGCCTGAAGTGGACGGAATTGCTGCCATCTCATGATAAAACTTGAACAGATGAGGCGTTGCTTCTTATGGATGAGTAAAGAAAGTGACTTCTCTTTTTTTAAAATTTTAAATCTTTTTTATTAACATATAATGTATTATTAGCCCCAGGGGTCTAGGTCTGGGTCCAGGTTTACACACTTCACAGCACTTACCATAGCACACACCCTCCCCAATGTCCATAACCTAACCACCCTCTCCCTATTCCCCTCCTCCCAGAAACCCTCAAGAAAGTGATTTCTTAAGATGGAATCTACTCTTGGTGAAGATGCCATGAAGATGGTTGAAATGACAACAAAGGATTTAGAATGTGACATAAACAGTTGATAAATCAGCAGCAGGGTTTGAGAAGACTAACTCCAATTTTGAAAGAAGCTCTATTGTGAGTAAAATACTATCAAAAAGCATCACATGCTACAGAGAAATCGTCTGTGAAGAGACAGTCATGCAGCAAACTTCACAGTCGTCTTAAGAAATTGTCCCAGCCACCCCAGCCTTCAGCAACCACCACCCTGATAAGTCAGCAGCATCAACACTGAGACAAGACCCTCCACCAGCAAAAAGATTATAACTTGCTGGAAGCTCACATGATGGTTAGCATTTTTTTTTTTAGCAATAAAGTATTTTTTAATTAAGGCATGTACATTTTATTTTAGATATAATGCTATGGCACACTTAACAGACTATAGTACAGTGTAAACATAACTTTTATAGGGGCTAGGAAGCCAAAATATTCATTTGATTCACTTTATTGTGATACTCGCTTCACTGCGGTGGTCTAGAACCAATCCTGCAATCTCTGAGGTATGCCCATATTTGTTTACTTGTTGATTGTCTGTTTTGCCAAGTAGAATGTAAGTTCAACTGGGTCAAATATGTTAACCTATCTTGTTTACTTTTATAATCTTCAGCATAAGCAAATACTCGTAGAAGGAAGGAAGAAAGGAAAGAAGAAAAGAAGAAACCATAATGGAAATAAATAGGGACAACTTAAATGTTCAAAAATGCAGGAATAGCTAGGTAAATTATTTATCATATATCCATTTGGTAGACTTCAACCATTAAAATGTTTAAAATTAGAGCTTATACTATATAAAAATGTTTATTTATTCACGGTAAATTTTTTAAAATGCAAACCAAATCAGGCATATTGCACCATCACCAGAACATTTTTTTAAAGCCCCCAAACCAGAAGGAAATATCCTAGAGCATTTTCAGTAATTTTCTTTCCTTATGTAGCAAAAATGTAATGTTCTTTAACCTTTCATTTATCTATTCTATAGATTATCCAATTTTCCAAAGTGAGCTTGGGATTCTTTAAATAGGAAAAAAATAGAATAAAACTTCAAAGAATCTTAATAACGAAAAAGCAATTCAGGCAGAACAGGTCACATAAGGCCTTAAATGCTAGGTTAAGTAGTGTGTATGTGAGTTATCCAGCACTGAAAAGCTACTGCGGTTCTTAAGCAAAGCAACTGGGGCATCACAGGGACGTGCCAGGGCGGTGGGAAGGATGGGTAAGAAAGGGACTGAGACTGGAGACAGGGAGACACAGGAGGGAACTGTGCTAGGCCAGGTACAAAAGGATGGACTGGGTATTGTGAGCATGGAAAGAAAGAGCTAATATGGACAAGGCTGAAAACCAAGCACTGGTGAGTTCTGGTAACTGATTCAGTATGGAAGAAGAAGGAACCAGAAGTGATACAGGGCTTTCCTTAGCTAGGAGAATGGTAGTACAGTTAGGTGGCATACGACTCTCTGTTCTCTAAGAGCGAGCTCTGGCATGAACACTGTACCACACATCTTGTTTTCCAGTTGAGAGGCTAACTTAGTTATTTTCTTCAATATTGTAAAAGTTGGATAATAATTACCACCTCTGTCAGATTGCAAGGGAGAGAAAGCAAAACAAAACAGAAACTCCTTTCAAAAGCTGAAGACCGATCACAAACTTCAGCAATGTCCAAAAGGCTTCCCCTCAGAGGCAGCATACCCTAGGAGCTTGACAATTCTGCTACATGATCTAGTAGGTATGATACATCATATACAACTGATCAACTCCTGCAAAACTTGGTGAAAGTTTCAGATAAAAGGGAAATTTTCATCTTTATGGAAGAAACTGATAAGCTTTCTTCCTTGATTTGGAAAAACGGTATTTGGGGTTTTTGCGGTCATTGCTATTAACTACAACACATTTCTTTCTTGGGAATATCAGTGTCTCCAAGCATTGTCTTGTAATAGGCACAGGTAATGTAACACTGAGAAATTCTTAGAAAGCAAACCTTTGTTAAAACAGAGTTACATACTGAAAATTATCCTTAAAATACTTTTATCCTTAAAAATACTTATTAGCATCAGAATTAAAGGCTACATCTTCCTAAGTCATTAGTAGCAGCAGTAATCCTATCTGTTTTCTGAGTCACCAAAATGGTAGCTAATAGTAGGACCACTCCCAGATAAGAGGAGGCCTCACAGTGCCGGCACCAGGAGGTGAATTACCTATCCACTGTAGAGAAGAGCTCTTAGCCAAATTAAAGAAGACTCTAGGACCAACTGGCCAGTTTTACAGAAAATAATATACAAGGAGTGAAAGGGGGAAAGAAAAAAAGCCATGCAACAGATTTGTGGCCTCACATACCTGGCATCAAGGAACCTTGATCTTAAAATCATAACTGCTTCACAAGTGCTTTGTTTGAGCTGCATCTGAATGGAACTAAATTTTCGATGGATGATGCCCACCATTCTTTCAATCTCTTTTGGGGAAATGGGACGTGTTCTACTCTGCTCTCGGAGAAGGTTCATCACATGTGTAGTGAATTCATTACATGCCTGTAAAGGGGGGAAAAAAAGTCACTCCTTAGGAATCTGGTATTTTATATTATCATACCCAAACATTAACATCTAAATTTCCACTTCATTTGCAATTGCCAATGGTATTATGCAGTGGGTAGGGGAAAATGAAAGCTAAGACATTTGTCAAATGGCAGTGATAGTCAGATGGGGCAGCGAGAATTCTAAAACTATGAATGGCCCAACATGCAAAGGAGGCAGAGCACTCAACTGTCCTTCCATCCACCCTTTTCCCAGTCCCAAAATGAGGTTTTCCCACTGGAGGACATGCTCTACCAACTCCTATGTATAAATATGAATATATGTGCATTGTCAATACTAAGCACCTCCTGTTTTTCTCTGGGATTTTACGTATATTCAGCAAATGTTTAATGAAGGGCTATGGAGGGCAAACTTTTCCCGATGCTATTAATGTAGAGAGAAATGAGCAAGATGTGCACTTGGTCTTTAGTACGATAAAATATATATAAGAAAATAATTCTCAAGCAAGCAGTCTGTGCAAAGTGTCACTGGAAGATATGATTAAGGGTTTCCTAAGTTCCAAGGAGGGAGTATTCTCATCTGGAGGCAGAGAAATCATCAGGCTTCATGGCAGAGTGACATTTGGGTTTCAAAGAATGGGTAGGATTTTTGAAAGGTGGATAAAGGTGGACATTAGGAAGAATGCTAGGCACAAGAAAAACCCTGGAAATAATGATAGGTAGCAAGTTCAGAGGATGAGAGAAAATGTAGAGGAGAAGAGGGATTCAGGTCCATGGAAGGACATAAAGGGCCTTGGATGACAAGGATGCCACTGTCCTGGAATAATTTGGCTGTGGTGTGGGCCTTATCAGTAGATATGAGCCAGCCGTGGAAGATGAGTAAAGCCGCTTTACTCTTCGGGGCAGGTGCAGCAGGAAAACAAGGATCAGACTTGGGTCTCAAACTTTTAAGTTAACAACCTTCAACCCCTCTTTCAGTTCACCTGTATTGTTTTAAATCGATAAAACCAAGTAATGGGGCCTACACTGAAATCTACTACTGCTTTGGTAAATAAAGCACCAGTCTATACCCTTGGATAAAAAGAACATCTTCTGGCATTTTCATTAAAAAGGCAAGACAGAGAGATTCTGTATCTTATTGCACAGATGCCCCTGGTAGGGCGAGCAGACAGAACAATCATTGATCACGGCAAGACATAGTTTGAAGCTGTAATAATGTCCACTTCCCTACAGATATCCTGAACATTGCTCACATATAGCACATGATGGTTTTTCTAACTGCTCATTAGAGAACTAACCTTTCAAGTAAGTACACTGGGTGTTTCAGTTACTCTAAGCTTTACAGAGCTTTCCTATACATATTTCTAAGGTGAGGTAAAATGAGTCTTGCTTATCAGTTAAAGGGTGCTTTTGTCTCTCCCCCATACGTTTTAAGTCTTAAGCAATTTAAGCGAGTAGTGACCCTGTGTTACACTTAACAGGATTCTTCAGAGTGTAGAACTGTGTGCAGTAGAGACAGACAGTAGGCATCCAATGAGCATCTACTGATTGGTCAGTTGTATTGCAGTTCAAGAGTAATGTTGATTAGTATCTGTAAGTACGTTATCCCTGCACCATATGTGAAGAATTCTCCACTTGCAGTCCGTGGATAAGTTTAGAATGTCTATGACTCCCTGAAATCTTATCCAAGTTGTATGCAGATGTGTAACACCTGAAGGGACAATCTGGGGAGTTTTCTTTTCAGATTCTTAGCCAGTTTATAACTAAAAAGGCTAAGAATGATTGTCCTAGGTTATGACGCAGTAAAATGTTAAAGAACTGTGAAGCTCCAAAATCTTAAGTTCTTTCTACCTTTAAGGAAACCAAAATAAAAATAAACTTAAGATTGTCCCCCATTATACTACTTACCCTACCGTAGGCCAAACTGAATATAAGTGGTCACCCTGCCAAGAAATATTTGTACATATTTTTTTCTTGCACTTTCTCTAAAGAGATGTTCATATAATTTCAAAATTATGTAATTTGACAAACTCTCACACTCTGTTTTCTCTGTGATAAAATGAAGAAACCTAGACCAGCACCATGTCCCCACACAGGGATCAGAAAGTATGTGCTTCTATAGCTAGTTCCAGAGAATGTCAATAGATGGTCCAAAAGTACAGTATGCTTGGAAAATGCTGAGTTAACCAAAATTTTTAAAGATTTTTGTCTGTCTGTTTTTGCAAGACTCCTCAAGACTAATATGGCAATATGCAGAATAAACCTTTAAGGGGGAATGGGAAAGCCAACTTTCCCCAGATAAATTAGGATACAAAAATCTCTTTTCTCTAGAGCAGTGCTATCCGAAAGAAATACACTGCAAGCCACATATGAAATTAAAAAACAAAACAAAACAAAACTCCAGCAGCCACATTAAAAAAATAAGAAGAATCAGGTGAAATTAATTTTAAAAATATATTTATTTAGCACACTATATGAAAACTATTAACATTTCAACACATATTCAGTATTTTAAAAACATGGCTAATGAAGAATATTACGTTATTTTGGGGGGCACACTTTCTAATCTGGGACATTCACACATCTCAGTTCAAACTAGCCAGATTTCGGGGTTCCTAGGTGGCTCAGTGGGTTGAAGCTTCTGCCTTCGGCTCAGGTCATGATCCCAGGGTCCTGGGATTGAGCCCCGCATCGGGCTCTCTATTCAGCGGGGAGCCTACTTCCTCCTCTCTCTCTGCCTGCTTCTCTGCCTACTTGTGATCTCCATCTGTCAAATAAATAAATAAAATCTTAAAAAAAAAAAAACTAGCCAGATTTCAAGCGCTCAATTACTCCCCATGGCTAGTGGCCACCAGACAGGATAGCACAGCTCTACGGCATCTTGCAGACTCAAGTGCTAAGAAAAACTCTTTGGGAAACCACATCCTGAGTAATCTTTGACATTTCTTTCTTAATTCTTTCCCACCATGCATTCACACAAACACACGCAAAAAAGACAGTTTCATTTACGAATGTCCTTGGTGAAGCAAGAGAAATTCTTCATTTTATTACATCTCAACCCTTCACTACATCTGTAAAATTCTGTGTGACAAAATGGGAAACAAACAAAAAGCACTTCTACTGCACATCAATGGTTGGTTATCTTGAGAAAAAGCACTTGTGAGAATGTTTCAGTTGTGAGCTAAAGCTGCTTTTTTCATGGAACACCACTTTTTCAAAAAGCAAAACTAACACATTATAATTATTCAGACTCGGGTATTTGGCGGATATTCTCTCAAAAATGAAGTGTGTCTGCCATGTCAAGTCAAAGAGCTGACAGTAAGTAGTGTATATCATAACAAAATTTGAGTTTTCAAGTGAAAATCAGAATTTTGCAAAACTTGCATCCACCATTGTGAGCTTCACAGTTTCCCAGTCGACTTTCTGATTAGCTTGGTGTTGATACTCTTAACTATATTTTGGTATCATCAAATGAAATGTGTCAACACTGGAAGATGGATATAACTCAGTGAACCAGTATTTTCCAAATGATCAATGCATGATGTTACAAAAACAACATTAGAAGTGCGTATTAGACCAATGGACTTTAAAGAAACAGAGTACAAAGAGTTACTTGATATGGTTTCAAACTCCACATTATAACTACCTTTTAAGGAATTACAACTTGTCAAGTTTTGGTGTAATATCAAAGAAGAAAGTCCATAGCTATCTGAAAAGGCTATTACCATATACTCCTGCCTTTTCCAATGCCATATCTGTGCGAGGTCAGATCCAGAAGCCCTTTGTATATTTCAACCACATGAGAACAGACTGTCTGCAGAAGCATGGGTAAGATCCAGGTGACTTCTACTGGGCCCAATATTAAAGAGTTTGGCAAGAATGTAAAAACAGAGTCATTATTCTCAATAGATGCTGAGGTTTGGGGGAAAATACAGGTTTTTACAAAAATGTTATTTAGGTTAACATATAATGATTTATTATTAGTTTAAGATTAATTAATAAATACTTTCAATTTTTCTGTTTTGATTTCTCTCATAATAAATGTTGACAGATGAAATCCATCCAATAAAAGCTCTTAAGGGTCTTTAATAACTTATAAGAGTCTAAGTTTTAAGACCCAAAACTTTTGAGAATCACTGTATTGGACGAAGGAAGCATTTTTAATTTGCACATATAACATCGTAAATTCCTAAAAACCTAGCTCACACAGTATGGTAACATATATCTTTGACAGGGTGTACAACATGATAAATAATCCAAAACTCCTATGTGAATGATACCTGAGATGTTAGCTCTCTTAAGTTTTTCTCTAGCTGCATTTTAATCTCTCCAGAAATAATGTTTCCCTATGGTTTCTAGGAAGCATGTAGGGGAAAAAGGGTTAAAAGCAAAAAGTTTCTGCATCTAAAAACTCATAATTTCCTAAAACATTTGCTGAATGTCTCACAACTTATTAAGTGAACTCATCTATGAATGCAAATGCTGATTAGCAATTTGGCAATAGCCCAACATTCACAGAATTCACATAGCTTTTCTTTAAACCAGTAGTTCATACATGATTAATTAGAACATCTCATTTATGTAGTGTGCACTTTAGCTCATTACTCTAAGTAAAATTCGTTAAGTATTTACATTTAGATAATTAAAATCTGGGTACACCCTTAAGAAAGATGCATACACTTTAGGCAAAGTGATTTTTTTCCTTTATACCACTGAAAGTAAATTACAGCCTCATTTACAGCATCATCTGTAACCAGTTTCACAGCAGAGCACAGTACTGCCTCATCTTCTAGTCCTTAAAAGGTATACATTTTTTAAACATATAAATGCTATGAGAATGATAAAATGATTGCAGAGTTGTTCTGAAGGGCCACCCAACCACATACTAGCATCAATGCCGTTTTTAACGTGGGAGGTTCGCTTTAAACATTTATCACAATCTCTGTCATACCTATAAGACTATACTATTAAGGGGCGCCTGGGTGGCTCAGTGGGTTAAGCCACTGCCTTCGGCTCAGGTCATGATCTCAGGGTCCTGGGATCGAGCCCCGCATCGGGCTCTCTGCTCAGCAGGGAGCCTGCTTCCTCCTCTCTCTCTGCCTGCCTCTCTGCCTGCTTGTGATCTCTCTCTGTCAAATAGATAAATAAAATCTTTAAAAAAAAAAAAAGACTATACTATTAAAATAGACATTGGAGAAAGTTTTCATTGCCTTATTGTTTTTCCAAGTGAGATTATCAGTTAAAATTTTTCTGGTCATCAATGTCCACAATACAAACACAGAAACACCTTGCTTAATTGGAACATTCAGGAAATAAGAGTTTTGACTCCTTGAATTTTCTGATTTAAACTAATGGCAGAAACCTCTTTTTCTTTTAGTCTAGCTGTTGAAAATGATCTAGGATGCATTTTTGTGTTTTAAAACACACATACCAATAACATAGTTCAATGAACATAAAATATGAAAAGCTTCATCTGAAAAAATATTTTCAACCAGGTCTTATTTATGAGAATTTCTCCTTGCCATTTGTTCCTTTCTCCTTAATAATCCAAAACCAATTGAAGATGTGAAATACGTGATTTATGATAATGATTTTAATGATATTTGTTGGCTGGTAAAACTGTCTCCTCACTATCTGTACACATTTCATTTACCCTCAAAATTAAAGTTTTCAGGTCTGCTAAACTTCCAGGTTTGTTTGACTTTGTTGAAGTTTCGTTTCTTTTGTGGTGGTGCTTTTTTTCATTGTGAATTCAAAATACAACCCCTTCCTTGCCTGTAAATTCACACCATTGAATGTAAACATATAAAATCAGATAGTTAGCAAGCACTAATTTTAGAAGAAGCTTTAAACTGGGTCAGTGATCAGATCTAAAAACTGAATTGGTCTTTTGTAACCATCTAGAGAAGCTGACTGCAATCAACCAATCATGATACCCCATTCTAAAATCTACTTGTCAAAGAAAGAATAAATCTCCATTAAAAGTTATTGCCTCTCAGTGCACCTGGGTGGCTCAGTGGGTTAAGCCTCTGCCTTCAGCTCAGGTCAGGATCTCAGGGTCTTGGGATGGAATCCTGCTCAGCAGGGAGCCCGCTTCCTCCTCTCTCTCTCTCTCTCTGCCTGACTCTCTGCCTACTTGTGATCTCTCTCTGTCAAATAAATAAATAAAATCTTAAAAAAAAAAAGTTATTGCCTCTTGAATTTGCATGTATCCATTCTCTAGATGTAGATGTCTTTATAACCTTGAAAGTAACTCTAGTCCAATATCATAGATTTTGTATTTATGGAATGCTTATTAAAGTAACAAATTCTTCTTGTTTTAGAATAAAAGGCAATATTTAAAGATATTTTTTCTAAACCAAGTAGAATGAGCCCAATATGAGTAAGGAACAGCCCCAAAGACGAAATATCTACTGTATCTCAAAACATCTTACCTAATTGCATGATTTAGGGGACTATCTCATGAAGGGTTTGTAAGGAGTATAATATATATTTTAAGCTCTTTGCATAGAACCTAGAACAGAATTAATACTTAATAAATGGCAATTATTGACAATGAAAATGGCAATTATACGAAATTCATATTTTGTATATGTTAGCTATTCTGCAAACAGTCCCTGCTCTGATTACTTAATACAGTAATATAATCATGCCTTCCTACTGCCTGAATAATACAGACAGAAGTTGAAAACAAAAGAATATTCAAATATGAAACAATTCATTTTATTAATCAAATTTGTGGTCAAAGATAAATTTGGTATGTAGAAGTAATAAAGTAGAAACTTGGAGGGAAAAAAGGGAAACACTCAAACCCTCTCTCCAGCCAGGGACAAGACCCAGCATGAAGGCTGACAGGAAGTGAAACTCTTCCCTTGGAAGCAGTGAATGACAAAGCCTTGCTTGGGAGAATGAAATACAGAGTTTCTGTCAGCTTGGACCCTTTTGTCCTTCCTGCTTAACTCTTAAGAACAAATAGCAAAAATGGAATTAGGAATTTGGGGGCTACACAACCTCTAAGGTAATTAATATCAGCATTTTTTAACCTCATAAAAATAAAACTCCTTTAGAAGCAAAGGGGATTTTACCGGCAAATCTGACCACATAAATGTTGAGATCCTCGAAAAGCACAAGGACATGCCTTTATGATGGTTTAGATTCCACATTCATTCTCCATTCCCCCAATAATTAATTCCCTATAGTCTGAAAGTCCTCTAGTAGCTAAGTGGTACCTGATTGGTCTTGGATACATTTGGTGTGCATGCTTGGCTCAATGTTTCACCTGATTCGAGGTGAATTCAGAAGACATCTGTGAACTCAGAAAGCAGGTTCTCAGATGCTTGGGGAGGGTTGGGACCCTTACAACACTTTTGCCTTCAGCAAAAATGTATTTCAATATAATTATAGTAGATAGCTTTCAATATGTCATCTCTATTATAGCAGCTGTAAATTATGGAGTGAATTGCCTGTGTACAAGCATTTCTTCTGGTACAAGCAAAGTAGGAGAGCTGCACAGGGCGTGATATATCTTTTTCTTTTTAACTGAGAACAAATGTCTAAGTCAAATTTCATTTGCAAAAACTGATGTGTCCATTTCCCTTTGGTAGAGAGGTGGGGAAGCCAAAAGGCCTTGAATTTTTAGAAACGGGGTTCCCAGGACCCCTGGTTCAAGTTCATTAGGAATTCACTTATTTTAATAGTTGGACCTTTAATCCTAAGAGCCTATTTGAAAGGTATAGTAAAAGCATTCTTCAAAACTTGTAGCTAATCAACAAAAAGACAAAGAAGCAACCAGGGTTTTTTTCCTAGCTAAAGAGAGAAGCAGTGCACCCCAAAGTATGATAAGATAGTTGCTGCAAACTTCAGAAAATTATATATCCCTGTTGGGTGTCAGGATCAACAAAAGAAAAGTGAAATATAATTTTTTTTTTTAAAAGTGAAAAAGTTTTGATTCATTTTGGGTGGTAGTAATATTCAAGAACCTTATTCTACTCTATATTCTAGGCCTTATATTTCAAAAGTGTTTGTAAGTGACATTAGATGGTTATCACCAAAAATCATTATATCTGAGTCTACGAAATGAAGACACAAGATCAAAGGACATTTTCTGGAGGGAAAAAAGGACAGGATTTTAAAGACAGTACCATTCCTGAAACACACATATAAAACTGAGCCTTGCAGCTTGGATTTAATTTTGCTCGAACTGTAGCTCTCTAGTCTGCTTAGCTTTGTAAATGTGGCTGTGTTTATAAGGTATTTTAATTTACTGCAGTGGTCGTGTTTGTTAATTTTATGGCAATCTAAATCTAAACAGGCTTCAGATACATTTTCATTACTGCTTCATTGCAAAACACAGTAAAGTGAATAGTTCTAAGATTCCAATGTATTTGTTTCTTTCAGTAAAAGACTCAACACAATTTTCTGTTGAAGCCACTGCCTTAACAGGTATGTTCTTCCTATTATTAATAAGCTCTGTCACTCAGAATACTCATGCTTACTTTTAGGAGGAAAAGTATAATTTCTGGAAAGTCATTAAAATAGTTGTTTTTTCCTTCTCTACTCTGATCCCATTCTAAACGCAAGTCGACATGAGCGAATGAGAGAAAACCAGAATGTACTAAATTATTTTCCAATTCTATATAAGCAGCAGCACAATTCAGTGGAAAAGGAAGGCATATTGTCAGAAACTGACTTCAATACCTGATTCTGACACTAACTAGATGTGTGACACTGGACAAATCTTTCAACCTGAGTCTCATTTTCTCATCTATAAAATGGAAATTATAATGCCACCTATCTTGGAAATGCCACCTTTTCATCTCACTTAGTTCTGCTTAGCCCTCCTAGTAGCTCCAAAGCGTATCCCTGGAAGGTCTCGCCCAGTTAGAGCCCACAACTTGTATCCCAAAGACTTGCAAAAAAACAATTGACTATCTTATGTCAAAACTCACTGATTGAATAACTTAGGAACTACAGAGAGAAAAGCTATAAAAACCAACCCCACAGAAACTCAAGTGAATTAAATGCTGCTATGTTGTTTCTAAAACAATTCAGAACCTATAGAAGGAAATCTGTAAACTGAAATTCTGTTAATCAGCCAACCAGTCATCACACTCCATCTACTAATTTGTCCATAAAACTATAGCAATATCAAATGGCTGTATTTTTCCTTCAGAGAGTGTCAAAAATGAGCAAGGAAATATATATTTAAGTGGTTTTTATTAGGTTACTGAATATATCGAGAAATAAGAGTCATTATTACACTTTAAAACTCATTACTTCTGAATATATTGAATCCAAAAAAATCCAAAAGAACATACTACAGATTAACTTTCAAAGAACCTGTGTGTATTCCTAAAGCAAAAACAATTCCAAATAAAACAAAACAAAACCCCTGGTGACGCTGATTGATGACAGCCTCACCTGACTCCCAACAGGGCAAGGGAGGAAAAAAGGAAGCTGGTATGAAGAAACTTGGTAGGAGACAGTGAGGGAACCGCCTTAATTCTTTATCCAGAAAGTCGGTCATTTCGCCCCTAATACTATGGATCTTTCCATGCAAGGTGAATAGTGGTATTTATTTAGGAAGTATGTATAGATATAGTTAACATAAAGTTATGCAATTAAGATTATACTACAAATTGGAACCATTTTCTTCTGTTTATGCTCAGGGCAACTTTTTCAATCAAGACTTCTTTTGTTTACTCTCAATTATTCATATGTCAAATCAGAAAGCTCCATTTTTTAAGTGTACATACATAAGATAATTTTTCCAAGATTCTTATTTGCACTTCTTCCACTGAAAATGATCCCTACAAATGAGGCTAGAGATACAGTTTGAGATTCCAGAAAGTACTATGCAGGATAAAAAAAAAGACAATATCTTATAATATTAATTTATATTGGATTTTAACATCAAGCTACATAAACTTTCTACCCTCCCTCAAACACACTCACCTCTGGAACAGAGTCCAACATTTGCTTAATACCACCATATCCAGAATATTTGAGAAGGCAATGAAAAAAATAACATATACAACTGAAACTATGCAGGGAACTCAGAAGAAAAATCAGTAATAAAACTGGCCAGGACGCCCACATCACATTAAAGTGTTTGGACTTCATGAAGTGCCTGGCTGTGCAATGAAGTATTTGCTAGTGAAACGATATGATGCTTAAGACTTGCTTTAAAATAGCCCACCAAAACCAAAACAAGGTGTGTGCGTGTGTGTGTGTGTGTGTGTGTGTGTGTGTGTGTGAGAGAGAGAGAGAGAGAGAGAGAGAAGCAAAATAAAGACTGACAAAATACTGATATTATGCATCTGGGTGATGGGCGTCTAGGCAGTGCCTTATTGTAGGCTGAGCTCTATAAAACTGCCAGTACACAACTGTTTTTGACCTAAAGCTTGGCAATTTCACCCAAGTCAATGTAATAATATTCTTTTTATTTGGGGGTACATTTAAATATTTCCATAAAAATGTTTTTAAATTACCTGCTAGTGAAAAATCTGTCAAACTAAACAGGTTTCTAGGTTGAAACTAACAACAAAAATAAGTTGAAAATGAACTACCAACATTTTACATGATTTCATTGAATCTAAGACTTATTTTTTTCCCACCTTTTAACATCTTTGTGAAGTATGGAGCATATTACAGTCAACAGCATGTTATAGTTCAATTGGGTACTGTTAACTTTTTTCTTGGTGGTACATAAACAATGACACAGCTTAAAATTAAAGATAGCTTAGATTCAAGGAAGTATGTTTAACGTAATTGCTGAGGACAGCATTTTTAATACACATCCCCTATCTACTCAGGAATTTAGCACACAATGCCCAGTATTCTCTGCTCCAAGGTATCTATAATTATCCTAGGAGTCTCCTCTTCAGAGAGAAAGGCCAGAACCTGCTTACTTTGTGCCAGTAGCTCCCTTCCCTATAGTCTGGCACAGTCCATCAGAATTAATTCCTGGGAGGATTCTGGAGCTCAGAGCACAAGAGGAAGAGCTCCCTGTGCAGTGCTTCCCTTTAAAAGTTGTTAGAACTCATGAACAAGGCCAGTGTGTAAATGTTAATTATCCAGAGCTTTGAAGGGCACCAAGCAGCGAGGTTAGAGGGGAAGGATGGTTGCAGGCGTGGTAGTAAGGGCACGTGAATGTGAGGAATGAATAAAACTAGAAGAAGTAGATGGGACAAAATAGGTTTCCCTTCACCTCTGAAATCTCAAAGGGACTTCATTTCATGAATCCAACAATTCACTTGGGTTTTTGCATTGACCTTATTTATTTCACTCTTTGTGTTAACACCTACCCCTCACAGCCCTCAGAATCGGTTAGCGCAGTCTAATAGAAGAGCAACAGAGGGTTTGTGCAGGACTATGAGAGTGGCGGCTGCTGACCTGTTCATATTTCTCCAGTTCTGTGTGATAGATTTGTCTGATCTGGGTCAATTTGGCTCTGTAATCTGAGTGTTCAATAGAGTTATCTGAAGAACCTCCAGAGGCTGCCGCGGCTGCAGCTGCTGCCGCCGATCCCCCACCTTTCTCAGGACCTGAAACCCCTTCTGCCAAAAGCATATTGTCCAGTCTCATTAGCTGGGGATCGGGAGGGTCCTCCTCCTGGGCTCCTCTGATGCTGAGACCTTCAAGGGAAGAGAGAGACAGAGAGAGAAGAAGCGAGAAACAGGACAAATCGTGTGAGTATTTTTGTTTATTTGAGAAAATGATCAAACAACATCAGTGTACTACGATTCATGCTGAGAATTTCTTTGTTCACATTCATCAATAAGCATAAGTATGAAAATTCTTTTCAAGAGAATATTTACATGCATCCCAGAATTTCTATTATTACCCCCTTTTAACTCATCCTAGATTGGATCCCTGGAAAAAGGTAACGCTGGCTTCTCAAAATACGCTAACATCAATCTTCCCAAATTTCAAGGATTTAAGCATAAAATGAGAAGGGGTTAAAAAATTTGGGATTTTGAGAAAGGAAAAAAAATAATAATCCCAAGGACATAAACAAACACATCTAAAGGTAGTTATTCTGCTTCTCTGTATGGCTGGAGAAACAGAATTTGAAATCCCATAGAATAACTGATTCACAAACTATATACAAAAATTAGAAAACAAACAGGATTAGATGGGAGTTTCCATTGTGTAATTTCAGGGGGAGAAAGAAATTCATACATCATGGGGTAATTAGCTATGCTTTAAAAATATATATTAGTGAATGAATATGTTCACCAATTGCCTATAAACCGTGAAATCAGGACCCTAAATAGAGTATTAAAAATGTACCACTGGAATGGCAAACAGTAGTCGCAATCTAATTTTGCTTTTAAATCAAGAACTTCCTAAGTGATGCCCAGTCAGCAACCTCGTCTGAGAACTATAGATCACAGCTGACAACTCATAGGTTTAATCAGGTCACATAGGCTTTCTGCCAAGATGTTTTCAACAACACAGAAGACAAAGTTTTAAAATAATTATCATGGTATAAAAAGCACTGGAGTCATGACAGCTCAAAATCAGCATTTTCATTAATGTGGAACATAATCTAAAATATCCCAGCCCAATTAACCTCTGTAAATCTGTTTAAAAGGAGGCTCCCCACACTAGTTACAAGGCATCCTGGGGAAGAGGGAGGCGGGGAAGTTGGCATCTTGCATGCCTGCATTTGGATTCTGTCTTTTTCGTCTGTGGCTGTTGTTGTTTATCCACAGTAGTGCACACTCTTGTGTCTGGTGTAACTTACATGACAGTAACATCTATAAGCTGCCAAGGACTCAACTGAGCACCAGCTCCGTGATTTTATATGCTAACCTAAAACTACCATCAATTCTTTTAAGAACAGATTTCATTCCTCGATGTCCTGAATTACACCCACAGCATGACAGAGCTCTTGGTTGTCTTAACGCAAATGCACAACTTTAATTTCCTCCCTCAAAACACTCTAAAGCTGTCACTTTCATTTAAAAATATACTTCAGAATAATTTCAACTGGATAATAAAACTAACTCACAATAATTTAAAATTATATCTGTTGCCTGTTCAGAGGCAAATAAATAAGGTCTGAAGACTGTAATATATGAAGACAATAAATTCATTTAGGGAACCAGAAAGTTAGGAAACTCTCTTAAATAAGATAAAATCAGTATCAGTATCAACATTGCTGATAATTAAAAATAGAAAAACATGTATTTGCTATTTCTTCTAGATCTGGTAAATACTAGTTATGCTGGCATTTTTAATTTAACATCTTTAATTTTCTTCCCTTCTAATTCACTTTGTTAGATGTTAAAATCTTGTGTCCTCGACATGCCTATAGTTGCACATACCGTTTTCTGTGCATCTGGCATGCAGTGAGGACTCACTGACCAGCCTCTTCTCTTGCACTCTGGGCTCAGGTTCATTTTATATTATTTGTCAGGAGGCCCTTAAGTTTCTCCTTTTTCAACTAAATTTTTGCTCACACTTTTGTGCGCTCACTATTTCTCTTTTGTATTTACACAGACACTGGTGATTCTCCTGAAGACGTGGGGTTCTTTTTTTAATCTACCTTCAAGGTCCCTCCAGGTTTCCAGTTTTCCCCCTCGTATTTATACACACTGATCTTTTTCCTATGGTTATTTGGTGAGGTTCTTTAATAGTAGATCAACATCCATAGTCAAAATTATTACACTTCCCTGCACAAGTGTGGCAGTACAGTGACTTAAAACACAAGGAAGCAAACTATAAGGGAGAGAGAAGGAAATTCATTAGGAAGAAATGCAAAGACATGGCACTTTTATACATTGCTAATAGGTATATAAACCAATACTACCACACCAACAGGAAGGAACCGTTAAAGTCAACAGTAGTGGACACAAATAAAAATAAGTATGTATTTTTAGCTGGTATAACATTTTCCCTTTGTGATGAATAATATCTCTTCTAAAATCATAAGTAAATCAACATTTCAGTTTTGCCTCAGATATAGGAAAAAAATGTTTTAATATATCTTTCTGCACTTATTTTATAAATTATGTGCATCGAGTCACATCAGAAAAATCATTCCTTGACAAAAAGTTCATACTCGTTTGGATGAAAAGTACTATAGCACTTTGTAATTAGGCAACATTGAGAAGGCTGTT
>NW_022631024.1:11910344-12047844 GCF_010015895.1 Lontra canadensis | reverse complement strand
GGTCACAACACAAAATGTTTCTCCCCAAAAGCAAGTTTTTATTTTTTATGTAGGTGACTTTAACAGTGGTTAATCTGATAATCCAAAACACGGTTTATACTTGGGTATCCTTCTATTGTTTACCCTAAAAATTCTCTATGTTCAAACTTCAACATGTATTAAAGCATACATGTACATGCCAAGCAGCAAGCTGTATCTTTTATATTCTCTCTCACTAGATTCGTAAATAATCTTATAGGGCAGATGCCATTATCCTCATTTATAGATGAGAAAACCAAACTTCAAAAGGGTTAGGTACCTTGCTCAAGATCACATGGCTAATAAATATGATAACAATGATTCAAAAACAGATCTGTCTTCCTTCAAGTCCGGGGTTCCATTATATCTCACACACCTAGAGAAATACTGGATTTTAAGGGCACTTTACAACTACAAAAAATGAGCTACACTACTGGAGAATGTACTACCTTACAAGAGAATATGGAGTCACAATGGCCTGGATTCAAATTCTGACTGTTACTTATTAGCTCCCTCTGTGGGCAAGTCTTCTAGGTCATTCTCTGTAAATAAAGATACTAGCAACTCAAGAAATCATTATGGAGTTTAAATGGTATAAAACATGCAAAATTACCTTGAACAGTATGGAGCACATAATCATCACTTTAAACATAATAGTGACATTCACTTTAAGTCACAGAGACTGGAATCTGTTTTTATTAAAATACTACCTCTCCCAAAGTCAAAGAACTAGTTACAGAATTTCAAAATATCATCTGTGATAATGAAACATTACCAAAACCCATGTCACAGTTATATTTAAAAAAAGAAAAAAAAAACACAGAAGTTTTGCTATCTTCAAATATAATATAAAACAAATCTGTTGTATAATTAAAACTTTTATCTGACTCTGGTAGTGTTCACAACACAGTCAAATCTAACCGAAGTTGTTCTTTTCTTTTCTTTTTCCTATCTGGTATTTTTTATGTAACAGAATTTCTTTGTCATATTGTGTTGCTGTTACTTTGCAACATATTCTAACAGTGCATGGCTTTATTGCTTTTTGTTTTCTCAATTTGTATGACCTAAGTATCGTTTCCTTCTTTCTCTCTCTCGTGTTACTTTTACTCTCACATTGCTTCTGGTAGTAGAATGGCACTTTGATGTATGTTGATGATGAAACACTCATGATAGTTGCTCATTATTAGCGGTCTCTGGCCACATGCTTCAAATAAACTTGGAAATCTAGAGAATGGCCATGTGTAGGGGACCACATGAAAAGTAAACGGAGCCATTTATTTGTCCTGAAATAAAGACTCTTCTTCCAGTGAATTTATCATTATCAAGTTTAACTGGCCACACAGTGTTTTGTTAAAATCAATTAAAATTACACCAAAGTTATATATCTTCTCAATTACTATTTTGGAAATCCTTAAGCAAATATTCACAGATAAAATGTATGGTATTTTCAAAAAACTATACATGTAATCCATACATGATGCAAAATTTTTGGTCAGAATTTGGGGAGAAAAAGGGTCCTTTTTGCATTCATAATTTTTCTCAAATGAAAATACTAGATCCCAGTTGAATTTTAAAATACCTATATGAGGTTGTGTATTTGAAGGTGATCAGTAAACGTCATTTAGATATCCCTCATGGCAGTAAGAATCCTGCCCCTATCAGATAATTAATCTTATGCTTATCTTTGTATTCACTTTCTTTGCTTTTGCTGCAGCCATCTTCTCTTTTCTCTAAAATGTTCAAAAGTGAATAAAAATAAAAAGTCAGCTGACTTCATTATGAATAGCAGATACCCACTTGTTCCCTATTTCCCCTTACAGCAAGAAATGTCCACTTCATTGTTTTTGTAATGCTAAATTATCTTGATGCACAGGCCTGCTCAAAACAGCATGCTAGTAAATACAGCGCGAGGGTCATTGGCATTCTCAGTACATTCCAGTGTAACAGCACGGCATAAAGTTTTATCTGTATTATTATAAAGGACACAGGCTCAGTTTTATTGAAAAGGCTTTGTGAAGCATGGCATGATTATAGGAAACATGAACTGTACTAGAATTTCCATATAATTTTACCTTTAAGTGGGCTGGCTCTTTAATATAAAGATAGCATCTAATTAATGACTGAAGATGGGCTCTATATTTTTACCTAATATTCATCTGTATGCATCTCTCTTGCAGAGTGTACATTTTGCTTTAACTACTATAGATGTTTCAGACAATGATGAACTTCGAAAAGGATATTTGTGCTTCTCATGGTCGGTCGTATCACATCCATCACTCTGTTCCATTAAAAACCATATAAGTGTCTGAAAAGCACGACCACCCACATGGCATGCAAAGGACAATGGCAGAAAAGCTTGAAAGCGTCTTCCAAGCAGCAAATCACACAAACAAGACCTCTTTGTTAATAAGGCATCCATTTACTTACAAATAATCAAAATAGCATATTTTAAAATACAAATTACAAAAAGTGGCTGGCTTGACTAATAAAACATAACATTCTAGTGTAAGTTGACTGATAGTTTTTTTCACAAACCATGTATTTTCTAGTGACCTATTAAATAAAAGCTCAACCAAAAAGAATCTGTCTATATCTGGACCTGTATCTGGACCTATATCTATATATCATTGACTCTTTAAGCAAATAACCTAGAACAAAAATATCCAAAGATGTTAAAAGAAAAAAAAGCTACCCATGACTTTCCAAAGCATATTCTAGATTTTGAAATCACAGAGATTTAATCCCCTTCTGGTAAGGAATTAAACTGAGTCACATTCATTACAAAGACATATTAAAATCAAGGTAAATTGAAAAAAACAGCAATTAAATATAGTATAACTCATTAGAACAATTAAAAATGTTTCCCCTCCAGAGATGAAAAAAAAAAAGTGGTTTTGGTTTTTGCTTTTTTTCAGTTTAGGGGTACTGAGGGCAGAAAGAGTGAGATAGGACATCTATACAAATGGACATATAAACAATGAATTAGTAAAGTCAATTTAAGGAGGATAAATATTAAGATCCTTTTGAAAGGCATCATAACATAATTACAATCCATTTTTTCCCATTTACTTCGAAGGCAACGTGTAAATGCACATTTCCCCCCATTGCCTACTTATGAAAAAAATGTGTATTATTCAGTGCACTTTTCTGAAAGGATATATATATATGTATGTACTAATATAAATATATTGTAGATTTATATTAACAGTATATAGATTTCAAAATTGCCTAAAGAAACCTGATTTTGAACTGGGTGTTTTAGGTGGTAAACCATGGAAATGTCAACTTTGATTTGAGCTAACAAAAAGGAATTTAGAGGATGGATAAGCTCCAGGACCTTTGAATTAAATGAAAGACCAGAACACTCCACAGAATGTCTGCAATAACAGTCTCTACAGAAAATTATGAGGAACTACATAAATCCACCCTCTTCCTCTTCACACAGGCTCATTAAAGCTGTACTGACTCTCTGGGCAGCTATAATTCTGCTGACTGATACCCTGGAATCACCCTGTCAATACCCAGTGGTGTGCTGCCTCTCCAACTATCTCTGCCCCTAATATTCCTCTCTTTGATGGGATTTGCTGACCTTTAATCTGATGCTAGTTTACTCTCATCACTGAAGTGTAAGTCGGAGAGCAATAAAACGGCAACCTCACTGATTCAAAAGGGAGAGCTAAAGCCTGCTAACTGTGAATCTAACCTTTCGTAATGGCTCGCTCTTAAAGGAGGAAGCATGAAGTGGAAGGCAGCTAAAACAAACAATGTGTAATGCTGAGCACAAGATTTATTAGAATCCCTTTTGCATGGGTGTTACGAGCGGATATCAGGGCTGTAAACAAGAGATACACAAATATTTGCAAGGGGGACGAAAGTCCTGGTCAGAACACCCTTCCACACCAACACTAATCTCAACAATAACTGTGTCACAGGAAATCAAGCAAGGTTAGATGAACGAAAAAGCCTGTGATTACTCCAGGTGGATGTAAACAATACCGGAGTAATAAAATCATCATTAAAAATAAGATGTTTTTCTGTGATGAAGTACAAGACTCTAATGACTGAAAACCAAAAACTCACGTTCATAATGGGCCCCTGGGAATTCAAGGAGCTTGTGGAAATTAAATGCTTCCAAATAATTTTCAGTATAATTTTAAAGGTAGGGTAATAAGACCTCACATTTATTGAGTACCTCCTAGGTGCCAAGCACTGCTGAAAGTGCTTTACCTGTATTAACTCATCTAATCATCCCAACAATTCAAAGAGGGAGGTACTATTATCACGCCCACTTTTATTATCATGAAACCGAGCCATAGAACAGTGGTGAAAGCCCAAACTTATGGTCACACAATTAGATGGTGAAAAGTAAGAATTTGAACCTGGATAGTCTACCTTTACAGCCTGAACTCTTGACCTCCTCTTGTATGTATTATTATTATTATTTTTTAAAGGCACCTTATTTCTAAATAGAGACAAACATAGCATTAAATCTGAGAAACAAACTGAGGGTTTTGGAGGGTAGCGGGGTGGGTGAGCCTGGTTGTATGTATTATTTTTTAAAAGAATCTTAAAAACAGAGTAACTGCCTAAGAGGAACATTTGATACTCTTTTTATTTTTGGTATTTGTAAAAGTTGGTTCTGGAGCAGTTGAAAAACATCCTCACCATAAGACCCTTTGTTCATTTGTGAATGCTCGATCTTCATGGATGTTTTTGCTTTAACATGAAACAGTGATTTTGAAGAAATAAAATTAATACTATGTAAATAACACTGTCTTATCAATTTTATCATATTTCTCCAAGTTAATCCCTTAAAGATTATCACTAGGTATATTTTCCAAAAATGTTATCAATTAGGAATACATGGGCAACTATTAATTCAAAAGTTGAAGTAATAAAGTTCAAGTATTTAACATTTTCAAACTGTATTTATACAAAAACCAAATGTATTATTCCATATGCTCAAATAGCAGCCAATTCTGGCCTCTTTTAAATTATCTCAAATTGGTGTCCAGTTTTTAGGACTGATCTCCAGAGATTTCAACTATGTGGCCAACAAGTTTGAAGAGCCACTGCCTGAATCACAAATATGTATGTAAAGATTGGTTTTAATATCAACTCGTGGTGCTAATCGAACAAAGCTACTTTTCACCTGCTTGCACAAAGACTGAGGGTCTTCCATTATAAATTAATCTGGTAAACAAAAAAAGAAGGATCTTTCAGGTTGCAAAACACATGAATCTATATAAGATATACACTAAATGCCAGAGCGTAAACAAAGCGGAAGTTATTGCATAACAAATCTCTTCTAATCCTCTTGGGGAAAACACAGTCTGACAGTATGAGGTTCTAACAGGTGCAGATAGCAGAAGAATTACTTATTCATTTTACCAGAAAGAAAAAGGATAATAAAAAGCATAATTTAATTTATAATTTATGTTTACAAGTGTTATTTTTAAGAGTTACAGTCTGCTTTGCAGATTACTTGGTCTGGTTCAAGTTGACATGTTGCATCATAGAACAAGCCTGAAGGGTCTGCACAACATGTACAGTAATTAACACGTCATTAACACATTAACTAATACACATTCAACATCATCAATGTTAATAGCATAATAATTAACTTGTTGTACATAGCACATAGCACCCCCTGGCACTTTTCAAAATAAATTTGAAAATGCATACCTTCAAATATTTTAAAAGGTAGCAATTCATATTGAAATACTTTCATCAATAAACATCTTTATAGTTGTGCATGTGTGTTGTGTGTGTATTTTTTAAATGAGGTATATTTAGTGATACTACAAATTAAATCCTTATCTGATTCAAGCTGTACTGGTACAAAAATACAAAGAACAAAGACAAGCCTTACTCTCTGAAAGAACTAGTAATACATTAAAAATTTAATACTTGGCAGGTCAAATCTGGATACTCCCTGCAGAAGACAACCAATATTAATGAATCAGACTACAGAGTCATTGTCTGGGATCCCAAAGGAAACAATAATGCGAGTACAACAAATTCTTCTTAGAACAGAAAATCCTGTGAAACTACTTAATAGAATATTGCCAGTCAATGTCCTGATCATATATATGTTAAGCCTTATATAATTTTTTGAATCTGCATGCAGCCTGGATCCAGTTTTAACCAAAAATTTACTCTGACTTTTTCAGTGTAGGTCTTTGCAGTAAACATCTTTGCATAAATGTCTTCTCTGCCATTAACCTCTCTCCATACAAGAAATAATCATTTATTTTTTTAGATACAACTTGTTTTATTTTCACAATAGATCTAAAAGATACAAATAAAGCACCTTCTTCAAGAAACAGAAGATTTGGGTTTCTCTAACAATGAAGGTAAAAGAATTAAAAGAACAGCAAAGAAAAGGCAAAATTGGGTGTCATGCATGGTTTGAACAAGGATCCTACCACCTCAGGTAGCTACTTTTCACAGCTGACCTGGAGAACTCTGAGTAGTAAATTGGTAACAAGAAAAGAGTGCAAAGGAGGAGATAAGCAAAATAAACACATTACAGGCAGTCTACCAGATGAACTCAAGTTAACCACTTCCTGATTATCTTCTTTTAAATACTTTTGAAACTGTTATTAGAAGTAAGACTCTCTGGGAAACATAACTGGTTAGTTGACTCAGCTAACTACAGGGGCCCCGCTATGTACCAGGCACGTATTCTTCTCCTTTATCTTATATTCTTTTCAGTTTTATCTTTCATGCAATCATGCTTTCATTCAATGAACCTCTACCAAATACCTATTACCTGCACAGCACTATGTTAAAACTTACATACAGCTGTTTAGCAGAAATTATTGATCACTAAGTAACTTCAGATTCCATTAAGAAAAAGCTGTTTCAGAAATGCAATTTTAAAGTACAATTTCCCAGACTTTAAATCAATTAACATGCTATCTACTAAAATTAGTTGTGCAAAATCATCTGTATTCATTTAGCTTTTCATATGTAGTCAAAAAGTTCAGATGCAGAGTAAATACTAGGTAAGGAAATCTATAAATGCCCTCTAAGTAAAAGCATTTATTTTAAAAATGAAATTTATTACTATTCTCTTTATTTATGTCACCTTTGAGCTCCTTGGCATTACTGGTGGTAGGAGGTAAATATCACATCAATTTGATCAGAAAACCAGTGAAAATACTAACTACAAAAAAAAAAAAAGGGTGCTAAATTATGTTTTCTTCCAGCTTTAAAATTCCACAATTCTAGATAATGACAAAAATCTAAAACAATATATAAATATTAAAAAGAAATAAACAAAAAATATATAAACTTCTAAGAAGTATCTTAAGCCATCTTTTAGAACAGATTTAAGGTCTCTCACCTGGCATCTACTAATAGTTCTCTTGTACTTGGTTAGAGAAAGAATAAATTATAATTTAATCCTTGAGCAACAAAGTATCTCCCTATTGAGTTCTTGGCCTAGGGGAAGAATCTGAAAGCAAAATGTCCCACTTTCATGCCTCTCATTTCCCAGGTATTACATTTAAAAATGGTCAGTTATCTAATAAAATACATTGCACATTCTGCACATTGCTTTGTGGATGTGTTTCTTTTTGAAAAGTATCAAGTCACATTTGGGGGATTAGTATCATGATATAAATAATATATACACTTGAGTGCACATGACTAGGATAAGACTCATTTGCTTTCACTACATCTCTATGTGGTTTGTTTGGGTATAAAGGTACCTGCCTGTTGAGGCTACATTCTGGCTGAGCAGAAGCCGTCTGCAGTTTATCCTGGGGTCTTCTGCACCACATACAATTATGCTGGGGTCACCTGGGTTACATAGGAAGCCTGAAGTTTTAAACTGTCATTAGAATATTGCAGCCTGATTTTAACAATACAGCAGTGCTTCTAATGATCTTAAAGGTAATTCACTATTCAGACCCCAAGCAAAAGATGCAAATGTAGCACTGAAAGCTCCTTATTAAATACCCACAGGCTACATCTCTGTACAATAAGTGGTCCAGGTCTTTTTAGAACATACTAATTAGATGAACAGAGAATCAGATAAATGCAAAACCAGGTCATGCAGCAAAAATGGCAAAGTGTTAAGAAAAAAAAAAAAAAGAAGAAGAAGGTGGGAGAGGAATGAGAAAAACATACCAAATAACTCCATCACACCATTATTTAAAAATTATCTACAATAATGAGGCAAAATAAATCATGTCAGGTCACTATCTGACTCACCCAAATTAGGGTGGATATTACTATTAAAGTTAAGTTTTAAGTTTATTGTCAGGGATATGCTTAACTGATGATACAATACTATGAATAATACATTAAGCAAAAGCCCAATCTAAAATTAAATTTGCCTTGGGTTATCTCCCATTACTATAAACATTCAGAATTATTCTGGTTTATAAATGAAAGCTAATATCAAGAAAATACTTTTGGGGGGCTTTACTCTTTAACAGTTGCATATGCAGAGTTGCCAAACCAACACCACCACAGTCTTGCAGAAGACAATGCCCTCAATTCTCAGTCACTTCTAGACAAGCACTTACATGCTACATTTAATAGAAAAATACTGTATTTGTTATTTAAGATATATCAAAATTCAAATAATTTGTTTTCACATGAAGCATTTGGGCAACTATCTTTTTTTTTTTTTTTTTTAAATAGAGTCTCCCTGTTCTAATCCCAACTTGTAGGAGCTGCAAAGTCGAAAGTCTAGTGCTAGGCAATGGCATGAGGCACTGAAATAGTCATCAGCTGACCAAAAAGCTGTAAGACATTATAACTAGGCTTTGAAGCTTTAGCATTTGTGTTCTGTTCTCCTCTCTTCATGTACCCTCTGACAATGACAACACACACACATACTCCATCTAAAGAATGTGACCTACGCAATAAGGGAAAAATAAACTAGGCAGATGATAAGGACTTTCATCCTGTAAGGTTTTTTTGGAAAACAAATTAGCTTCTTTCAAAGCTCTTATTGACGCCAGCACTTCAGTGACATTACTTTCAACGTCACAGAAGTTTCTTTTATTAAGTAACTTACGGGAGAAAAAGATCCCTTGACGTCAGACTGGGGCTCTGTTCTGTTTTGTTTTAGTACCTTTTAAGTTCTAAAGTCAGCCATTTCTACCTTAGTACTTTTCTATTCTTAAAAAGAATATACAATAAAATTGGACTTATTAAAAAAATTGTACTCGTACTTTAAACAACTTTAACATTCAATATAAAATAACTGTAAAAAAGTAAAATAAAATAACTGTAATAAAAATAATCACAGCTACCCAGAAGGAAGTATTAAATCAATTGACTACAAGTTTAATTTATGAAACTTGAAGCACTAGACTAGAAGTCCAAGGATCTGGATCCTCATTTCACATCTGCTGTACTATTTGGTTATATGGCCTTGGGCAGGTTGCCTCCTCTGAGTCTCATTCTCCTGTCTATAAAATGAGAGGACTGAGTCAGATTGTCCATAGGTTCTCTTCCCTCGACAAGTTAAGAATTTACTTAGGACTCTGATACTATGATTGTAAACTATAGTTAGTGACCCAATGATTCTGAAATGGGTCCTAAAATTCAAAAGGCCCTTAAATTAATTTTGTTTACTCTGTAAAGAAAAAGTGGATTTATATTACACTAAATTCTCTGAAACTTAAGTTGCATCACATTTTAAAGGAGATTATGAAAGTTTCTGGGAGAAAATTGTATTCTTCTCTCAGAATCAGGTTGTGCTAGGAAATGGGGGTAGAGTTAAGGAATGGTGGTCAGATAGTGGCCTTACTAGAAAGAACAGTAGCTACCAACTCATAAATTTTATTCTAAGTATGGAAAACACTGCCTCAGGACTTCAAATCTTTCTTAGACAAGAGGCCAGGTCCACAGAACTATAGTGTAAGAAGAAACCTCATTATCTATTCCATCACACAATTGACTTGAGGCTCAAGTTACAATTCTTATGTAGAGGCCCTGTGTTTAGAAGGCCATACTTGTTAAAAAATGATGTATTTTGCACTGCACTGGATAGTTCTCCATAAAATGATTGCCATCTGTGGGGCACCTAGATGGCTCAGTAAGTTGAGTTTCTGACCCTTGATTTCAGCTCAGGTCATGATCTCAGGCTGGTAAGATCAAGCGCTGCAGCGGGCTCTGCACTCAGTGCAGGAGTCTCCTTTGGATTCTCTGTCCCTCTCCCTCTGCCTTCCCCTGCTATGCACATGCGTGCTCTCTCTAAATGAATGAACGAACGAATGAATGAATGAATGAATAAGTAAAATCTTTTAAAGACTTTTGCCATCTGGAAGTGAATGACAATTGAGATATCACATTAATATTTTCATTATTGTAAGAATGACTAAATGAAGTAAGTACATTTTCAATTTAATTTAAAACACCCATTACTTAATTAGGTAAATACATGTCCACGTAGTTTAAGACCTTTACAGGATGCTACGCATATGATAATTCTGCCCATGTCTAATACAGAGTACACATGCACTAGTGTGGAAAGCTCCCATAAACTTTGATGCTGTTTCTTACTTAAATCCAGTACTTTCAAATCAGATAACCTCAAATAGCAGTTTTCCCTACATAAACTAGAAGTATAATAAATTTCAATACGTGGCTTTTTAGACATGTGAATACATTTTGCTGGTATATATGACATTTCAGAATGGCTTATGCCTCTAACTAATTTGTTGAAGATCAAATATTTTAAGCCAAAATTTTAAGTAACATTTGCCAGAAAGTAGTTAATAGTGATAATTTTGAGAATCCAGAAAAGGCCTCCTCAATTCATACTTAGATCATTTACCGTTCCAAAATATATTCTATTTTTTCTGGTATTCTCCATAAAGTCTCGAGTTTGATTGGATGGTATAACAAGCAAAATATCTTATGAATGTTTTTTGCCCTCAAGAAGCTACTCTAAATGAATTAGTCTTCCACAAATTAATGAATTCATATTTTAAGATGCATTTGCAAAATGTTCTATCATTCCTATGCTAATTTGCAACCTAGTTAAGAAATGTTAGCCTACTAGGGGGAAAAAAAAATCTAATGGGGAGTGAATGTCATGTTTGCACAGGAAAAAAAGGACATGTGAATATAAAGCTCATATGTACTGGTTTTGACAAGACACTGCATTCAAGTTATTTTATTATGCATATTATTTCAAATATTCGATAGCGTTTAGATATACGTCTAACTATTGAAACATTTTAAACAATGATTACATTTTAAAAATCACATTAAATTACATGTAATTTCTTGAAATCAATTATAGATGAACAGGAAAGGAAACAGTTAATACACTAATTACAATAATTAAGAGTTGCCAATTTAATTATAGCTGGGGATATGAATGCTCTAACATTTGTTAGAGTGTAAAAAACAAACCTTTAATGCAGAGACTTTGTTCACAAACATCTAATGGAGACCTCCTCTACCTCACTCTGTGCTTCTCTGCTGACACAACAGCAATGGGTTCAGATTGAAGAACTTGTCAGCAATCAGGCAGGAGGAGGCTAATTAGCTTGCAGGTTAATGAGTGTGATGGCTCTTGACAGCATTTTGTTACAGCCTCTTCTGTATTTAAACAATAAATGATTACTTATATACAGTGGAGACATTCCAACCGTAATAGCCAAGCCCACATTTGGTTTTACTAGTAGGAAATCAGTTCTTTTGTTTGTAAGTCAAAAATACAAAATTTGTATTAGTTATATGTCTATCACATTCTCACAATATAGAATGGAAATGGGCATTTTTAAAGAGGCAATGCATGTACTTTATATAGAGGTATGCTTTTTTGAGTGCAAAATTTCAATTGAAAAGTGCCCGGTGAGTGACATAACTGGGCTGCTAAACAATAGTTTAAACATAGCAGCTTTTTAGTTATGTATTAACTTCCCTAAAAAAAAAAAAAAAAATGCAAGGAAGATTTCTGTCTTAATTTTTTTACTCTGGGTTCCTCTTTCTGTGAAATAAGTATACAAGGCACACACAGAGGAATCTCTCCGCTTACCTTGTCAGTTACTAGGGATTTGAAAACAGGTGGTGAATTAAGGAAATAGCTCTATTGAGAGATTAACCCATTTCATCAGCCAGTGGAGAAGGAAATAAGAACATTTTTACAGCATCCCTATAATCCATATATTTAGCAGTAACAGAAATGCCTTAATAAAAGCACTAAGAAAGGAAATAAGTGAGTACTTTGCACCTTTTTGATTTACTTTGTAAAGTAGCAAGTATTAAAATCTAAGTAGTCTGATTTTTATTTACATGAGAGGAAAATGATATGTGTCCAGGAAAATCTTATCTGAGAATTAAACTGAACTTTAGCTGCATAATATCAAGGGAAGGTTATTTCAATTTAATATTCAGTGTTCCCCAGAAATTTGAGCACAGGTGTGGAAGAAACACCTGCTGAGATTCACACTGCTTTCTAAATTATTTTGCATGCATGAAAATATTATTTGTGTACCTTTCTCACTACTGTATGATGAACATTTGAATAAAAATAGAAAAGTAATAAATTTTTCAAATCTGTACCTTCCTAATGCTCTTTTTTATGTTTAAGAATAAAAAGTATTATATCCATCACAATTATGGTAGCTAATAAATAACTGTACATCAAAAAGCTGTAGTAGACCTGGGCAGATTTAGTGGACGAAAAAAGAAACTAGTGTAAAAACCGAAACAGTTTGTTGCAGAGTTAAAAGCTCCAGGTATACCGAGTGTGTATAAATTCCAAAGACTGAAAGGAATAATGCAAATTCAAATTCTGTGGTTTGTCACTTTCCCTTAGTTATTTCGAATAATAAATCCTTAGGGTCAAAACACAAGTACTTTTAAAATTTTACATCCATTGTGCGCTACTTACACACCTGAATTCTCTACATTGTAAACAGTATATGAATGCAAGTTTCTATCACGTGTTCAGTCTTAACTAACAAACATCTATTTTCAGCTTTACAGGTATATCTTACCACATATCCATGCAGCCTACTGCACATTACACATTTTATACTTTATGTCCCTAAGCTGGTTAATATAGATCCTTAAGCCCCAAAGGTCATAATGTCATACCAAATTTAGGTGGGTATGTAAACAACTTTTCCTAAGTTCAAACCCAATTAATATTTAGAGAATCAAAATATTCCTCTGAATTATATGATTAATTTCAATCCCAGTAACTTTTGGGGGGAAACTGACACCTAGCCAAAATCACAACCCATTCTGCCTGTTTAAATGAGAATATTCCTCAGTCTGAAAAATTATTTATAGAGATTTTTTACTACCCTTGTATACTGCAATGTTATTTCCTTTCCCACACACTAGCAAAGTCCATTTTCACAACTGCTATAAAGCGGCATGTTCACAGCTAGTAAAACAACTCAATAAATAGCCTCACGAAGCTATAGCTGTCTCATATCCTTTCCTCAATAAAAACAGAGGTGAACTGCTTATTTTCAGCAGCACACTATAAGAAGACAGAAGCATTATGACTGCTCATACATTCTGACTATCATTTGCCACAAGCTATATCTGTCAGCATTAAATAAAGCTGCATTATAAATGTAAACAAAACACCCACATCTACAAAATGAGCTGTCCGCCATGGCTGTAGGCATGAATTGAACCCGCTTATTGACTCAGGTTGCTCTTTTTATTTATTCTTCCACAAAGACATGCATTTACTTTACCCTACAAGCATACTAGGTTTCAGAAAGGCAACTAGTCTCGTGCTACAGCAAAAAAGGCACATGTTGACAAATGCATATCTTAATAGGAATAGCACAATGTAGGTAAACATTGACCAATTGTTAAAAAATTGATGTATTTAAAAAGGTTATTCTAATCAAAACACTAAATCATAAATACTATGTGAACCTAGTCTTCTAAATATATATTTATGAACTGTAAGAGGTAATTTAACATCAAAAACAACAGAACTTTGCTTTCAAATATCTAATGATAACAAAGGAAAAGGAGTCGAATGATGCCCTCACAATTGTCCCGTCCTTCACAGCTTGCGTACTCACTGATGAAGTGGGGAGCTAAATAGTCAGGCAATTCTGTTAGGCAGGGGATAAAATTAACTCAAGCGACCAGCAAAAAAAATTGTTTCTGAGAAAATGAATGTATCATTTGCAAAAAGCCTTTTTTGTACTTTTTCCAGATGTTTTATGCTTAGGGCAACTTATGCAGCCACGGTGATGCAAGAATCAAAGGGGAACAAGAGGGTAACAAAGAAAACTTTGTAAGCTTAAAAACGTTTTGTCAGTTTTGTTTTTTAAAATTTGGGGGGAGTTAATAAGTAATTCTGAACTCCCTACAGTAAGTTTACATTCTCACTGAGGATGTTTCAAAGAAGTAAGGGGGAGGCCTTTTCTCTCCATGACTGTTCCCTGATAGCACATCATGCTAGGGAAGTGGGCATCTGAATTACAGACACACTGGAATCCTGGGAATGAATACAGCTAAAACAGGTAATATTTCAACAGGTGTGTTGCATGTCAAGATTTTAGTCTCTGACCAAGCTTATTTTTAAAAGAACCATCATCACGCCAAATCATGACAAATGAAGGTATGTTTTGAAGATATTCATTAGAGACAGAGCCAGAGTATACATATAAACCAACAATACACATACATTACAGTAAAAATGAAATACGGCTTTCTTTCAAACAACCACCGGAGCTCTTCTGTGTACTTGATCAAATAATTTCTCAATTAGTTTTCTCCATTAGACTGACTGATGGTTTGGCCTCAGGTGGACAGGGCTACCGCACTAGATTAAAAATAAGCCTAAGCAGCCAGAGACTAGACAGATTTTGAGATGACAGAGATCCAAACATATGCAGAGACAAGGTACTCTAAAGAGGTTAGCCTTTGTCACCTGTTGAACAATCCAAGAGTCACTGAGGTCTAGGAGTCTGTACCTTTGTCCCTAAGTATAAAACAGCCCATAGATTAAAGTCTAGATTTTAAAAGCAGGAAGTAAAATGCAGTGTTTAAAATATTAACATGTACTGTCACAGTTTATTCCTATGTAGGACATCATCCCCTACAAAAGGGAAAGTATAAATGTTCCTTTGCTTCTCACTATTCTATAGATGGATATTAATTATTACTGCCTCTCCTTTCTAAGATAAGCTTGTTAACAAGAACTACAGGATTGCTTACAGCTGCTATCCATATTGGGTAGGTTGCATCATTGTTTATGATGTTTACAGAAAAAAGGGAAATCAGTACAAAGAAATAGTATGGAGTAATTAATGTATTGTAGTGTAGTAATTTCCACTTTCCACCTCCATTTAAATAAAATAAAGCTCAGTAATGCCAGCGTAAATCAGGGGGAGCCACAGGGGAGCACAGCAAGGCAAAGACATTAAAGCCAAACCAAAGCCCTTCTTCACCCAAGCTACTATTATTATTACTTGTGCAAAGCAAATATTCAGCCTCCAACCTTAAATCATTTCAATTCCTATTTCCAAGTATAATTTAATCTTTTTCGGCGACACTTGATGCTTACTTCATCACAGCATAATGACAGATTAAAAAGTTGTTGAATTAAATATTAAAGAGGACTTCAGGCAGTTCTGCATTTTTAAGGAATAACACAGATTGGGGATGAAATGAGAAGCCCAAATGCATATTTTATGTCAAAAGGAAAGAATACATATATTTTTCCTTCAGGCCACCTACTTTGTAATAAAACACAGGACAGGTTTTTATTTAGTGGATAAAAATGTGAAATAGTATTATAAGCTTCATATCATTATAATGTGGCACCATACAATGATGTCAAAGCTAATGATACCAAGTAAGGATATGATTTTTTGAGTAAATATCTTATTTAAATATTTTTAAAATAAGTATATTCATAATTTATCACTTTTGTAATCTGATTTTAAAAATTAACTTATTTGTGGAAATTTATCTCAGAGACAAAAATCTCACAGATGATAGCATCAAGAACAAACGCTGTGTAACTGGTTTTATGATATAAAGTGCTCTGAGTGGGTGAAAAAAAAAAAGTTGACCATACTGGTAAATATAGTTCCAATTAAAATGCTGATTAGATTGCTAGCCCTAATTCTGGAAGCTCCCATTAGATTCAGGTAAAATTAAGGATGAAATGTACATAATAGCAGTACCTTAACTTTTTGGTGGAATGGAAACTGAGTCAGAAAACAAAATGTTGGATATCTATACATAGAATATATACAGTTAATAATACAAAAATATACATAATTAAAATTCCAAGGGCCCACGGATCACTAAGTTTGGTATATGTTTTCAATTTTCTTTTTAAAGAAGAGATTTTTTTTTCCTCCCTGAGGCTTAGAAGAAAACAAACTTTAAAATTCTTGTTTTCATTGTGATTTCAAGCAATTTGATAGGAGAAAAAAGAATTCCATGAACATTTTATTCTATTTGTGTAATATCAAACTGCAAACTTTTGTACATGCATACATTTATACACAATGGTTTTAAGTATCCAAGTACTTTCTTTTTTGCTTTTTCACTTCGCTTATTTGTTACCAATATGGTCTTTTTGATTGAACCATATGCAACTGCCATTTTTAAAGTAAAAAATGGTCAGATATCATCAGCAATTTCATATGATGTAACATTCATTCTAGGACATTATATTTTTATATATTTGCATTTGGGAAGAGAAAAAGTCATCCACAACAGTATATTTTAAGCAATTAGAAGGGACTTTAAAAATATGTACTTTACCCAAGGATCAACATTTTCCTTATAGGCCAAAAAAGCTAATGACATTTGTTTTTGAAAATAGTTCATTTTTGGAAAGACTGCATAGTACAAATGTCAGAAGAAAGTATTAACATTTATTACATAACACTTTTTATCTACTTATTGAAAGAAACACAGAAAATGATAAAGGTACTGCACTGATTTCTTAAAAAATTATTATTTTGGCTGGGATAGAGCTAAATGTCATCATAGCTAGCAACTACGTGTGGCCTTGAAAAGATGGCCTAATTCCTTTTGGAAAAATTTTCAGTGTGGTTGCTCCCGGCTGACTGTGACACAATTTACTTGTGAAATGCAGCACACACAATCCTTTAAAGAAAAGTACAAAACATGAGCATGGAACTATTTTTGCAAATCTAAAAAAGGGCAAGGCTTTTCAAAATTCTCCTTTTATATTAGTCTTTTCAAATTTCAGTGTTCTGCTGTCCCACTGCCAAGGATATGTGGCTAGTCATTCCTTGCAAGCATACAATTCTAAGTTCACACAATTAGATGGATAAACTACACTGCATAAATACTGCACAATAATCTTAACTGATACTCCTTAAAAGTGCTAAAAGAAAAAGCACATTCATCCTCCCTACTATCCCCAATACTTCTTGACTAAAGCTAAGTCCCTGGGGAAAGGGGTGGGGTGGGGGTATAGTGGTAAGAAAAAGAGCGGGTTTCTATGGCTTCCATATTTAAATCCTAAAAAGAGCAATAATCTTCATTTCCTGGAATGTTTTCCATACAGCAATAATGAGGTAATAATCTCCCATCACCTAGGACATAGTAGGTACTCAACAAATGTTTGTTCAATTAAATTCCCTGTGAAATTCCCTATGGAATTCAGTCTCCCATTGAAAAAGAGCCATTAAGTTAGGATGCTTCAGAGCCAATTACAGTGGGAAACCTCCAGGAAGATGTTTCATATTTATGGTGAGGGGTTAGAGAATTGTTTTTGTTTTGGTTTGGTTTGGTTTTTTTCCTTAGCCACCATTATCCCAGGGTGTCCTTGTTTTGCAGCTGGTTTGGAATTTCTTCCAGTCAGTGGAAGATGTTCACAGGGTGATGATGCCATCCTCCTCTGAGATACCCGGGTCGGCAGCAACCCAGGTATCCGAAATCGGGGAAACCCAGCCTCTCTGGTCACCAGGCCTCCAATCAAGTTTCGGGTTTGGATCTGAAGGGCTAACCCTCCGGCTCGGGAGCAGATCTGAATCGCAGGTGAGGGCGACCCCAGGGCGCGAGGTCGGCTGAATGTGACACAATTTGATTCTTTGAAAAAGAGGAGGCATTTGAGATTAGATTCAGGTAATCTGAATTACCGCCGGCCCGCCACCCCCGCGGGGCGCAGCGGGGGCTGCCGCGGGCGCGGGGGGCGGGGACGGCTGGGAGCGCAGCGCGGCTCCGGCCCGCGGCTCGTGGGGCAAGCCCATTGTTCTCCGCGGCGCCGAGCGGCGGCCCGCCAGCCCCGCGGCCCGCGGCAATCCCGGCTCCCCCTCCCGCGGCCGCGCGCGGGGAGGCCCCGGGGCCCGTCGGCTCCCGCCGTAGCGCGCCCCCGCCCCTCGGGCTGACAGCGAATTCTCACCGCCCTGACTGCATAATTAATGTAAATGGAGCAGCCTCCGTGTCAGTGCGGGCTCTTTGGGTTTACTTTTGTTCGACACTTACACAGGAATATTAACTAGAGAAAGCAGCATCACAACAGGGGTGGAAAATCAGCCTGTCAGGGACTCATTCCAAATGCCACGGAAAGCGGAGCGGCTTCAGATTGTTTCATCAAGGTGACTGAGAACAAAAACTACTAAGGGAAGAAAATTCGGGCTTAAACTGAGCTCCCACACATCCGTTATTTATCTTTCTAGAATCTTTAGAAACGAGATTCCTAACACATCTTTATGCAAAACTCGGAACTTGAGGGAAAGAGTGAGGCTGCTGCGTGCGTGCACAGCCGAGAGCCTGGGCTCGGCCGGTGCGTGTGCAACGCGCACGACTCCACGCGCGTGCAGAAGCCCTTCAACAGCCCACAGCCAGGGAGGCAGAGGCCAGAAGCAAGAGACGCTTCTCCACGGGTCAGTGAGTTACTCCCGAGAAGCCACGGGTAATCGTGGGCGACCCCACACTTAACCGAAATGAAGGCCAACGTCCCCGGGGATGCCCAACTCTTCAATAAGGCGCCCAATTTATATTACTGCTGTTCCGCCTCCAATCAAACTATGTTCAGGACATTTTATTGTAGTTTGTGGTCACTGACTGTTTTTCTTTTCATAACCTGATGTGGGAGAAAAATACAAGTCAAAATAAAGAGTAAACTTGCAAAAGCACATTTTACACCAGAAAATATATATCTTTAAAATAATTTTTACTTAATATTGATAATCATTCAGAATATTCCATGTTGGATGCCTCCTCTTTTTCAAAGAAGCAAAAAATGTGACTTCCCAAGCCTTCTGGTGTCTGCCCTAAATTAGCGCAAAATCTTGCTACATCTTTTTAGTATACTGGCCTACTACAAACATTATTTTAAAAATTAAGAACTTACATCTCAAATGTACACATTTAGTTACTTAAATTCAGTTAGACCCAACAAAGCAGGGCATTACAAATTTGGGAGCAAATGATCAGTTGCTCTAAGTTTTTATAATGGTTTAGTAATCAAACCCCAGACTTCCCTAATATTTGGTTTTTACACAATTTAGGAGATGGTGAAATACATTAGAACACAGACACCCCCCACCCCCAAAATCCTTCAACAAGAAAGACAGACTCTCATACATTTCAGCTCACAGGTGTGTTAGGTGTTGATAAAGTACAACAAGAACAACGAAATCAGAATTACAAATCTTACACCTCCCAGTGTTTGTTTTTGTAAGGCTTGTGTGCCATCAATCCTCCCACACAACGCAGTGACTTAATCCTGAATGTTCTCAAGGAATTCCTCCACTCAAAGGGGTCAGCTGTAGGCCACAGAATCACCTTAGACGCATTTGGCTGTTAAATAATTGAGAGCTAAATCCACACGCATGTCTTTACTTGCTTAATTAAGGATATGTACAATAACTGAAAATAATACCTTTATCCATGCAATACACTACAGACAGAAGACATCAAAATGGACATGCCGATCAAAAGGTTTACTTTAGACAGGAAGCAGCCCATTGGACCACTCTTAAAAATTAAGGGTATTATATTCAAGTCATTTTTAATCTCCTAAAAATGAATAACCCTTCTCTGCACATTAAATCATTTTTCTCCACAGAAGTAACATTTCTTTTATGTCTAAATGCATAGATTCCTTCATTATGCTTCAGCTCTTATTCTAGATGTGGTAGAGGTCTGTTGCTCTCAATTCTAAGTCAATGTTCTCACCAAGTTTGGATTCTTTTCTCTTTATATGCCATAACTGACTCATCACATATTTAAGTAAAAGCTCCTGCATTTAAAAAATGAGAATTCACAAACTTTGATGCACAGTAATCTTATCTTCCAAATCTCATTTTTTATTGCACTAAAATTCTTCTTGGCATTCTGTAGTTAAGAACTTCTATATTAAAATATGCTGTTTTATGACCAGTCACTATGCATCGTAAACAAAAGATAAATTCACCCTTATTTTCTAAAAATAACTAAATTCACTTTCTAATTCTGGAACTTTTTACTTTTAAGAACTTAAAATATGTATTAGAATATCAATCTTGGTGTTTTTAAAAGGACACCAAATTCAGGATTAGTACAAGGAAGTATAAACACAAAAGTCCCTTGAGATACTGGTGTGAAACCTGCAGCTCATTGATTTTGTTCTTGATAATATGCTATTAAGTTGGCGAACATGCTGACCTTGTGTGCAAAGGCAGAATTGTGCATATGCAACAGAAAGTTAAAAAACAGCTTCAAAATGACTGTTTAAAACTGTTGGCTACAAAACCTTAAAATACAGACATTCCATAGTTTATTTAAAATTGGCAACCACAATTTAACAAGCTATTCTAACAAATGATTAGCATAGCGTGTGCTTTTCTTTAGCCATCAATTATGACACAGGGTAATGCAGGGCACAACTTAAGTGTCAAATTACAATATGCTATACAAAACCACTTTGCAACACAGCTTTCTGTTTGCTTAGCAATTACTACAGAGCACACTGCTTTTCATGAAAGGAATTGGTCAGAACTGTTTATAAGAATTACCACAAATGTTTATATACTCATATTAAAAAGAATTAGTTGACAATTTCATAAAATTTCTCCTTAACCTTTAATAAAATGTCTGGGTTATCTTGTGATGCTTTAAAACTCTGCATTCAACAAAAATGGTCTTTTTCTTTTCAAAATAAGATTCATCTGTGGTATGTGACAAAAGTAGAACAATACTTTTTGAGACCTAAGTATGAAAAGTCTTTTCACTAATTTGTTCACTAAGAAAATTTAGAACTTTTATTATTTGAATGGCTGGCATAGTAAAAATCTAAATTAGTGAAATATGTAATCATTCTGAAGACAGAGCAACAGATCGCTTTATAATTCTCAGTAAGATAAACACGGATTTAAATGCAAAATAAATTAGTAGAATTTCAGAAATGTGATTCAGGTTGTAATTTTCATATGGCAATCACTGTTTCAAATACTGGATCTATCTGTAGTGAAAATGAATAAAGGTTATCTGTCTTAATTGTGGGACCATCCATTAATTCATAAAACTCTTATGTGAATAAATACTTAATGAGAAAAGGGAAAAAATACACAAAACAGTTTTTATGCTGTTTTTTCCGTTCTGCTGCTGTCCTTTCTCCTGCATTTGCCTAAAGGCTCTCAGTAAATTACACTCCCAGTAAATGACTGTAATTTACCCGTTGAATTCCCTTGTTCAGGAAAAGCACAAAAACACATTCCAGCATTTCCACAGCTCAAATTTACCATTCGGGATGTCAAGAACAATCCATGGGCAGTAATTTGAAACTGTTTGAACCTTCAAATGAGGGAAATTAGAAATGTTTTGAGAGCTAAGATTTTCAGTGAGGAGATAAAAACCTGATAAAAATCTCTAACTGTTCTGGTTCCTTTCTTCCCCCTCCCATATCAGAGGCAAAGGCCTACATAAACTATTCCACAGTGGGTTTTGAGACGGTGTCATAGAACATAGTATTAATAATAGAAGTCAAATTTATATTTACCAGGTTAATTTTTAATAATACACACTACATTAATGTCACCCTTAATGTTAAAAATACAGATCGTGCTACGCACTTTTCTATCACAGCTATCTCCCTGTGCACTCTCCACCTGACCATCACTCAAAATAACTTCCTCTAGTACAACTTATAAGAGCAAAGTTATAAAGACTCAGGGCCCCAAGGATACCCAGCAGTTACTGTTAAAATTATTTGTATAAATAAGAACAAAGACTTTCTATTTGTTTAGTTATGTTTCAATACAAAGAAATCCCATGCACAAAGAAACATAAACATTTACATGGACCAAACTTGAGTTGTATCACTTAATATTTTAATATAGAACATAGGCCAACATATAGAATAAGCCAGCTTAATTTCCAGTGGAAACACTTACTGCTATAAGACACACACACACACACACCCTAGAGTTAAGAACATTCAATAACCAAAACAGCCTATTTCACTCTGTCTAAAGGCAGGTTTTCATATGGCAAAATGGTTATAAATCCTCATTATCCTAAATAAAATTACAGCACTTTAAACATTTCCAGGGAGAACATTCTCTCTTCTAAACAACTACCTTAGCGAGTAATAGGAAGCAATATGGTTGCACTTGTGTCACAGTTGGAAGCCTTTTTAAACTGTCGCCCTGCTAGCAAACCGATTCTACATATTAAAATGAATGTGTTGCTTATTTCAAGGGGAAAAATCATTTATAAAATCAAGACCATTATTAGGATATTGTGACTCACTTCCTCTTTAAAGTGAAGCAGAAGTATAGAAGGCAATAATCTATAAATGTTCACATAACTTCACTCTCCATCAGTGGTCTTAGAAGAAAAGATATTCTTGAAAGATGAGGCTTTGTATATTTAACATTTAATAACCAAAACAGCCTACTGCACCAAGTATTTCTGATCACAAATCAGATTGAAAAAAAAAACAAACGCTAAATTTCCTTTTTAGTGTGAAAGGTGAACCTTTACAAATGTCTCCAATTAAATTAGATAGACTGTTAAAAAAAAATACTATGTATGTATTTTTATCTACCTTCGACTATCTGACAAGGGCAACCCTTTCCCAATAGTTTTGTTGGTACTGAGGAGTACTCTAGCTATTATAATAGCTATAATGACTGTAACAGATTAATAGTTTGGATAAGTTTAATAGCAGACCCGACCTAATATGTGGGCCCAACTTCCAGTTGTGCCCTGAAGTTCAAAGAGAAAAATAATGATAAACATTACTACTCACTAGGCACATAAAGATGCTATTATCATGTCTCAGTTTCTATTTAATAGTGAAAAATATATTGGAACTTTTCTATATGCTTTTTATCCAGGTATACAAAGGCCCTGTGATTTTGAATTCCACAAAGATAATGAAGAAGTTCTGTGTTCCCAAATGGGGGAACTGTGAACGTTTCCCACCAGTGATTTGTAGGCCAGTGCCGCTCTCTATCAAATGATTGCTTTGTTTATTTCTAAAACACACCTTGTAGATTCGTAAGCATTAAGTTTGGTAGCATTTAATGCGAATGATTTCATTTTTATAATTTCAGGTATTTTTTACATTTGGAGTATGTGTTCAGTTCAATATAATACTTCCAACATACTGTGTACCACCATGCTTAACTGGGAAAAGCAACTAGTAATAAAGTAATTAACTTCTCAACCAAGATACTGTATGTTCTGCTGTTGTTCTTGATTGAAATTTTCTCAGCTAATTTCTAGACAATTACATTATCTATTTCATAATTGCAAACCTGGATGAATTGTTTCTAAAAGTTGCATCATGTTTCATGCCAACAGAACCTATGAATACATAAAAGCTCCTGGTTCTAATGTCACTGTTATCAAGCCAAAAACCATTACAGTCATTTGAGTTATAGCAACCAATAAACTTAGATAATCACCATATGCAACACAACATTTTGGCACTTGAACTTAAAACTCTTGTAGACAACTATAGATTGCTTCTAATGCAGAGCACTCTTGTCCTACCCAAGGCTGCCAACAGAAATGCCAAAGCTGCTGAATACTGCGTATCCGAGTAATGCTGTCAGTAAATGGCACATTCACACAGCCCCCAATCCTCTCTTCCCAGGCATGGTCTTCTCCAGCTGCAGCTTAATTTCCTGTGACTTGCCTAATTACTGTAATTAAGGATTAATTGCCATTAATTATTCACACATAAGCTCATCGCAAATCATGGGGTAAATGTCTTATGAAAGCTGCCATACAAGCCATGTATAAACACACTGGGATGCTTCAGGCAGGCGAATCTATCACTCAGCCCTCAAGCAAATCTCTGTGCTTCTCTTACAAAAACAGCTATAACTCTCAGAAACTCGACAGTCCTTTCAGGTAAGCATTAGGTTACAAAGCATGTTTTCCTGTGGAAGCCACAACGGTTTTATTAGTACTATAAATGCTGTTTTATCTTTCCAACTGCTATTTTTATGTTTCCATTTTTATTCTACAGTGCTCAGTTTAGGACAACCACTTGCTTCAAGGAGGAATGTTTGCAGTTGTTACTTTCCCCCCATCACAGTTTGAAATAGTTCCATGTGGTTTACAACATATGACCATGCAACTGGGATCAGCATGCTTAAAAAAAAAAAAAAAAAAAAAAAGTCAATGTATTGGCTACACAAGTAGGGTGGAAAACATCTGATTTCCAAAAGTCATAATTTCTCTCATTGGTGTAAAAAAGAGATATAGAACACATATTTGGTCACTGCCAGGGTGTTCTTTATAAGGCAGGTTACCAGCTCAGCCACAAAAGTACCACTGAGAGTAATGACTAAAAATGGCAAGCAAACAAAATAGCCTCATATGGATTACGTTTGTATTAGTTGGGTTCCCTGTTTTGATGACAGCATCTGGTATTTTCACAATTACAAAATACAGACATCATTCCTTTGCAAAGCTAGAAAAGAAATTGCTTCCTCCAAGTATTTCTAATAAGCCCTGAGTCGATGAGAGAACTTCCAAATCTCAGTCTGGGAATTACACTGCTAATGCACTTTTCCAGTTTTCTAGGGTTGACCATGTTCGAATGGTTTAAAAACAGAAGAATTCATTTTAACAACAGAATAAACTATTGTATATGCTAAAAGACTTAAACTACATCAACACTATGTATTACCACTGCCCTAGGAAATTTAAGTCTAAGTAGGCAGGATGTTCTAATTGTTATGTTAGTTCCTTCTGCAGCAAATTAATGCATGAAACATTTTCATTTCGGTACATGTTTGTGTGTCTGAGTTAAACATTTATGTTAATAGACCTTCTGGCAGATTTCTAATGTTTCAAATACTCCTCAAGAACAGTGACTTTTCAAATAAGAGTTTTTTCCCCCCATTTTCTACAGTACTTGAAATAGGGGTAAATGACAACTGAAACTTCACAGTCTTAAAGTCTAAGTTTAAAATCAACTATTTCAATACAGACCATCTCTACATTCAAGCAAAATACCAACAAAGCTTACAGAGCCACTCGCTGTCCAAAATGGGAAAAAAAAAAATATATATATATATATACACCCCTCTACTGTCTAATATCTAATAGATGACATACATTCAAATTACCATTCTAATTCTTTAAAGAAAAAAAATAAACCCTATCTTTGATTCCAACAGATTTAAAGGGTATATATTATATCTATACTGAAATTACATACAGTGTTTCCAGTGCCCTCCAGAGCCTTCTTTACAAATACCCAGCCACCCACTTGAAGAGTAGACCAATGTTAGAAACCAGATACCTGAAACCACAAAACTAGAGATGCAGCCCAGTTCCTATATATGTAATTTCTATTACTCTCTAAAGTAATGAGAGATGCATAAAGCCTGATAACACTCCTCAATTAAGACACGGATCTTTTTTTGTAATATTAGATTTCTAAAATTGGAATAATGTTTACAAAGTCCTAAATTTTTTCACTGTTGAATTATATGTGTAATCTAAAACTGCAGTCTGGAATAGGGGTAATATTAAGTTAATATTTAACAGTGATCATGGATACTCCCAAATCCACCCACTTGGACCACCCTTCCCCCCAAAAAAATTTAGAGGGGAGAGTAAGGCTCCTAAGGATTGATAATTCAGGACTCTTGCATTCCTACTCAAGTAAGAATGTTATACATTTATGTAATAATCTCAAAACTTAGAACCTCACACTACAGGGAAATACACAAAAATTGATTTTGGAAGAAATGTATAATTTATTGACATTGACAATGATATAAAATCAAATTAAAATGGTGTTCAAGTTTTATTATTATTGTTTTACATTTACCTCAAGTTCAGTACTTGAACTTAGCTGTCATTTTACTAAATTATTTCTACATCCCTACCCTAGAGTCAGCAGTCAGTGACACAGAGAACTGTTAAAATCTACCGTCCCAACACAGAGCTTTACCATCAATGTCATCTAATTGATACTTCCCTATTTTTGTCACCTTGCCTTGATGCCAGCTGCCAAGCTCTGCCATGTCACTTTCCATTTATGGACTCCCAAGTCCCTTGATCTGGCTAATTAGGGTTTATGTGTTAATTGGAGTAAATACAAAGATGGGAGTCACAGGCACAAATTTCAAAGCACAGCCATAAATTGAAGAGCTGATAAGCAGGGAGAAGATGCCTTCATGGAACAAGTGTCAAGTTTATTTTATCACTGAAAAGACCCAGAATTTCCTGACAAAGTGACACCTTTAAATTTCTGAAAAGACTTAATGAGAAGAGTAGTAACTAACATATTAAGAATATTGCTCTGTAGCAGAAAAACACACAATACTTAAATTCAGTTCAACAAGGCACACTTTTCTTTTAAAAAAAAAATTCCTGGAGCTGTTTCTATTCAGTAAGATAGTTTTTTATTTCTATCTTATTTCACAAGAAAAAACATACCTTGCTTTTAATTTCTAATAAGAAAAACCTAAAAGAAAATCCAGTATTTGAAAACCCTGAGATGTGATTTAAGTGAGGAAAATGACATTTTCATTAACATTTTGGAGATATTAATAATTTTTCCTACTAAAAGATAACTGTTTGATTTAGAAATAATTACCACAAATTACAGCAAAGAGTTTCTGAATACTATACAGACAGATTTAGGATACTACATTTCAGATGCTTATCTCAAATGTCAATTAAGACTGAAATAACTTTAGAAGGAGTCTGCATGATTTCTGTAATGATCAGAGTGTGTTTTCAACACCCTCCAGAACCTTCTTTAGGAAAACATTAGTGTCAGTTGGAGAACACTGCCTTTCTAGCATCTGGTGGGGAGGAGCAAAGTCAGAAAATTGATATGGAAATAGCTTGAAAGACCTGGTAAAGTCTTTCTTTTCTATTTTGCTTTTATAAGAAAAGTTTCATACCTGATCTGTCACATTTCATCGGCAAGAATAGGAGGACTGCTTCATCTGTTACAAGTGTTAGAGCTGTTACAATAACCTTTGATTAGTTCTTAATAATAATAAAGGCAACAAGAGCAATTGCTGTCCTTGCTGCAGCTGCTACTTCTTACATTTATCCAGCACTTTATAGCTAACAAAGAGCTTTTAAACGGATTATCTGAAGTTATGAAAACTAATGGAAGTTTGGTAACATATCTAAAATATACCTCCAAGGATTTTTCAGAGAGTATTCAAATCATTTTCAGGTTGATCATCATTTAGCTATACCAAAACAACACTATCTTCTAAAAGCACCAACGTAATAATAAAAGTACTGAAAAATACAATTAATAAGAATAACTAGTACTCACATCTATGTGGTATTTCTCAAAGAATCTATTTAAATAGTAGCTTAATATTTATGAGATAGGTACGTCAAAAATCCTTTTCAGTCTTTCCTTTCTTCATAGTCTTTTAATTAGCATAATATGGTATTCACTCTTATAATAATTTATGATAATTTAGGTTCTACATTTTGAAGAGGGTCCTTAGGTTAACCTCATGTTTCTGTTTTAGGAGTCTACCTTCCTTTAGTATTTTCAACTCATTTGCCACAGACTAAATAATCAAATCTTTGACTAAACAGAGAGTTCAGAATAAAAGACCAATTTTAAGAACCATAATTTTAAAAGGGAACCTCAGATATTCATACATCTTCTGATAAAGAACAGTTTCCTTACAAAAGCAATATTCTCTGGAAAACTTTTTGATACCAGCACTTGAGATTTCTGAAATATGTGAAATATGTGAAAAAAATTCCATTTAACTTTCTTCCTGGAAAAAAAGAGTCGCTTGCTTCTAGTAATTTACATCAATGCAAGAAATAATAGTTAAAATTCCTTTATAAGGAACAAGTGAAAATACTACATGAAAACATCTGAGGCCCACATCACACGTTGTATCACCAGCAACTTTGTACAACTTTTTAAACAAAACTATCTTGTAACTTAGTGTGAGGTTTTAACTGAAAACAACCAAGCTAATTTCTACAAATTAACAGATGTCCATGAGAAACAGTAAGAAACAAAGAAATGCATATGTGAACATCATCAGCATCCAAATGAGTTTATTGTAGGACTCTTTAAAGCACATCTGATCTTGGCTCCAGCCTGTAGTCTACCTTTCAACTTGCAAATGACAGTGTCACCAAACACTGTCCTTCCATCAATCAAGCTGGGTCATGAATATACAAAAGGCAGCAGAGAAGCTGGCTACCTCCTGCAGTTCAACTTGGCCTAATTATCTAGGCCTTTCTTTTGGTTACAGTCTGAAGGGTATACACCCAGTCAGCTGCTGGGCAGCCGGAGGCCTAATCAAGAGAGGTTATGCATACTGACCCTTATATGGACATCCAATGCAAGTTAAATGTGAGCACCAAATGTCATCTTTCTTATTCATCATTATGAAATTTCCCTCCCCTTTCGAAATACCAATCTGCTGCCATTTTCAGACACTCCTCTTACCCCCCTCCAAGCTGTCATTTCACTGTGCTTGCTGCCAGTTGAGTGAATTAGCATTCTAACTGATGTGCTGCTCTTCTCAGACAAATCCTTGAGCTGCGTTAACTAATGACTTCTCTCCAGAAAAAGGAATTGATAGTCAACCATTGATAAAAGAGAGTCCATTTCCACAAATCACAAACAATTTGCCATAATGGTGGCAAAATCAGTAAAGAGTCGGCATGGTTGCCCACTTTCCCTTGTGTTTTTCACTCATTCCAGTACCGAGAAACAACCATCACCAATGAATGGAATATAAAGCCTCTAACTTGTCAGCTACACTTGAGTATGATGATAAACTCTAAGTAAAACAGTTTATTAACCACAGCATTGGTGGCGTGGAAAGAAAGCAAATGACAAAGAGCCATTTTCATATCTAGTCAAATTACGGATGAGCCTGATAAGACAGCAAACTGCCCAAGTGCCCAGTGCCACTGCCAGCACATAGTAAGTGTTCAACAGTTGTTGTTCTTGATGATGATGTTAACAGGACAATGAATAGAAGATCAAATGTAATATAGCTAAGGCCACCACTAGAACCGGGATGTGGAAATAGAAAGACAGGTCCAAATCTTACAAATGTTATGGAGCATGATATGTAAAAGTAGAAGATGGGAATAAAAGATTCTACTTTTACATCAGGGGAGATATAAAAAATAAAATACATTATTAAAAAGGAGAGATTTTTACAGGCCCTACGCACACACACACAATATCTTGGAATTTTTGACGGTTAATAAATATATATCTATGGCTTAATCTATGTTTTATCACACTTATGTAGTTCCTTGACATACACACACCAAAGAGGTAATACCATCTGGTGTGGCAGGAGATACTACAATTGACTTACAACGTAAGTCAATGACTTACAATTGTGCAAGTTCTAGAAAAAGTCTGAAAGTCATATCTAGCTGAAACTGCAACCCCAAAAACATTTGCCTAAAGCAGGTGGGGTGGGGTGAGAGTCAGAGAAGTCTTACTTTACAAAAAGAGAAGAATCTTTCAGGGTCAAGTATGGAAGTTCAATTATTACAGCACCGTGAGCATCTAGTTTATGAAGTCAATATGTTCTCATTCAACACATGTTTATTAAAACCTTCTATATACTAGTCACTTAGGACCTGTATACAAGTCTCCGGGGAGCAGGGAAATATGTATGACACATGTCTTCAAGCTGTTTATAATCTCACTAGAAAGACAAATACGCACATTAGGAATAAAATAACATCAAGTTTAAATACCATGTAGTTGCAATATAGACTAGGAAACAATATCAATATATTCTTTAACTACATTCTTAAATAAGTGCTATTATTAAATAATAAAATAATAAGCACATAAATAAAAGCCAAGTGAGCGATGCAAAAATAAGTTTTCTGATTCAGATAGGGGATGTACCCTAAAGGAGCTACATAGCATATGGAGTAAGTGAAGCTATGAAATGTAACCTACCTTGAAAGTACAGTATGGAAGATAGTACAAGAATATTCATATTAGAAAAAAAAAATTACACCATGAGGCAGAAATTAATCAAGTGTCCTTGAAGAAGAACATAGACCAGTCTGATGAGGACAGAAAGTTCTTCTAGGAGAGTGGTAGAAGCTAAGCCTTGCCTTCTCTGAGTCTCTAAACCAAGTTAAGGGTCTTCTAAATAAGCTTTTCTTAAAAAATCCTTAACTTTTCTTTTAAAATAAATAAACAAACCAAAACTTGTTCTAAGCCCACCTTCCCAGCTCTTTTGAACTTACTCTTATTGGGCTTAGTGCTTGACCTTATTCATCTTTCTATTACCAGCATCTAACATAGTCCCTGGCAAAGAGTTAGTGCTCAATAAATGGTGGTTGAATGAATGAAAGAATGAAAGTCCAATTTATTAACAGTCAAGAATTCCAGGCTAAAAAGTTTGAGCATTATCTAAAGGGCAATAGGGAATAACTAAAGGTTTGATTAGCATGACATATGCAGTATCATAGGAAGGTCTATTACAAAAGCAACTTTGCAGCATAATGTCAAGAAGATTAAACCAAGAATTAGTATCAAGAGTTCTGCTTGGGAGGTTACAGGAATAATCTAGGCAAAAGATGATGAAGATCCTGAGAACAGAATGAAAGGGATGGATGTAAGAAATGTTTTTAAGAAAGGCCAACAGGATCTATCTTCAACCTGAGATATAATATGTGCATATTAAATTCAGAGTTGGAACACCATTAAATCCAATCCCTCTGGTAAATACTTGGTTTCACATTTCTACCAAGTAGCTCTACCCAGTTCCAGCTTGTTTAAGAGTTCTCCCAAAACATCTCTCCAGTTTTGATGTCAGTGGTATTAGTTAGTCCTTATTCTGGTTCAGATAAATCTGTTTCTTACAGCTAAGTTCTTATAGCTAAGTTTAATTCTGCTCTTTGTAAACATAAAAAGCCTCCTTTTCTCACTATATAATAATCTTTCCAGTAGTTGGTGTCTATTAACTGATCCCATCCCCACCAAAGTCTTCTTTGATAGAAACAAAACATGTAAATATAGAAATGGTTAAGAAAGCAATAATATAGTCACTCAATAAAATATTATTAAGTCAATAAAATTATTTTTTAAATGCTAACAGGAAAAGTGTTCACAGTGTAGTACTCATAAGAAAACCGCACAATACTGTAAAAATAAATGATCTCAATTATAAAACAAAAATATGCACTGAAAAATGAGAAGGTTGGGGAAAATGCAAATTGGTTAGTTACTCTTCTGAAGGAAAATTTAGCACTATCTTTTATAAATGTATAGACACTAGAACCTAGGATTTCCATATACCCAGAGAGAAACTAATGCATGGGCGAGAGAGATACATATGGGTCTTAGTTATAGCCAGAAGCAAAAGTCTCCTCTCACTTGCCTTTTAAAATCAGCATTCATCTATATTATGTCACAACTGGCATTGCATATAACTGAATAAATGTAAAACAACTTACATATTCATTAAGCAACTGATGGACTTTAGGGGAGTTATTTTCCCCTCTTCTATTAAAAACAAAGCTGCTACAGACATTCAAATACAGTTGACCTTTGAACAACACAGGTTTGAGCTGTGGGGGTCCAATTACACATGGTTTGGTTTTGTTTTAGATTTATTCATTTGAGAGAGAGAGAGAGAGAGAGAGAGAAGGCGTACATGTGAACATGCACATGCGGAGGGGGGTGAGGGGGTAATGGAGGGAGGGTCAGAGGGAAAGAGAAGGAATCTTAAGCAGGCTGCACACTCAGCTTAGAACCCTACAAGGCGCTCAATCTCACGACCCTGAGATCACAACCCGAGCCAAAACCAAGAGTTGGACCCTTAACCAACTGTGCCACCCAGGTGCCCCACACATGGGTTTTTTTACAGTATAGTAGTATAAATGTATTTTCTGTTCTTTATGATTTTTTTAACATTTTGTTTTCTCTAGCTTACTTTAAGAATACAGTATATAATACATATAACATACAAAATATGTGTTAATTGATTTTTCATGTTATCAGTAAGGACTCCAGTCAATATCAGGGTATTAGGAGTCAAATTTTGGGGGAGCCAAAGGCATATATGGATTTATCGGTTGGTGACCATAACCTCCATGTTGTTCAAGGGTCAACTGTACCTGTCTCTAGATACACATGTAGGCTTTTCTCTAGGACATGTACCTAAGAATGGAGCTCCTAGTTTATAGTGTATGCCAATTTTCAACTTTACTAGATATTGCCAAGTTATTTTCCAATGTTGTACCAATTTATATTCTCACTAACAACATGAGAGTTCCTGTTGCTCCACATTCTTGCCAACATTCAGAATTTTAAGTTAATTGACATTCATTTTATGCATACTTTCTTGGTGAGTGTTCTATGTGTAAGTGAACACAAATTTTGCTGTTATTGGGTAGACGAAAATGTCAATTAAGTCAAGTTGGTTGACAGTATTGTCAAGTCCTGTATTTTACTGGTGTTTGTAATGATAACCCAATCTTGCATAAATGACATGAGCTGAACCTGGTCCTGATATAGTACATATCTGTGCCTTGCTGCACAGTTTTGTTATATTTTGTTATATTTTGTTTAGAATTTTTCAGTTTCATTTATGAATAAGACTACCCTGTCATTTTCCTTTCTTGTAACTGGTACCAACCTGTTTCAATATCATAATTATATTAGTGTTATATAATTAGTTAAGAAGTATACTTCTGCTTGCAACACTGTATAATTTGTGTAAGACTGAAATTATCCATCCTGAATGTTTAGAACTCACTTACAAAGCCCTCTGGTCCTAATATTTTCTTTGTGACAAAATTTAAACAATTGGTTTAATTTATTTAATGATTCATGAGATCATGTATAATTTCTACATTTTGAGTAAGGTTTGGTAATTTGTATATTTCTATTAACATTCCATTTCATCTAAGTTGTTAAATGTATTGACAAAATGTCTTCTTTTCTTTTTAATCTCTGCCACATATGTTTTATCCTTTTTCAAATCCAGTATTATTTGTGCTTCATCTCTTTTTTCCTTCTTTTATTTTTAAAAAAGATTTTGTTTATTTATTTGAGAGAAAGTGAGCAGAAGCAGGGGGAGTGGCAGGCAGAGAGAGAAGGAGAGGCAGGCTCCCCGCAGAGCAGGTAGCCCCATGCAGGGTTCTATCCCAGGACCCCGGGATCATGATCTAAGCTGAAGGCCGATGCTTAACCAACTGGCTTAACCAACTGAGCCAGCCAGACCCCCCATCTTTCGCTTCTCTTAAATTTGTTTTGACCACTCTTTATCAAAATTTTGTCAATTTTATTAACTTTCAAAGAACAAACCATATCTTTTTATTTTCCTTTTTCATTAACTGCTCTTCAAATTTTTATTTTTTCTATTTTCTCTGGATTTATCCAGCTATGTTTTTAAGGGTTTTTTTTATGTTTTTAACTTTTTAAGTTGGATTTTAGTTAATAAACACTACACTTCTTTTAGATTATAATGTAAGCATTTCAAGCTAAAAAGTTGAATGTAAAGCTTTAGTTATATCCCATAAGTTTTGTTACAGGTAGTAGTACTTTTATCAGTTCAAATTAGTTTAAAATATTTTAAAATTCCCTTACAATTTCTTCCCTGATGAGAGAATGATTTAGAAATTTTTTTTTTTAAAGATTTTATTTATTTGACAGACAGAAATGACAAGTAGGCAGAGAGGCAGGCAGAGAGAGAGGAGGAAGCAGGCTCCCCGCTGAGCAGAGAGCCCAATGCGGGGGCTGGATCCCAGGACCCTGGGATCACGACCTGAGCTGGAGGCAGAAGCTTTAACCCACTGAGCCACCGAGGCACCCCTAGAAATATTTTTAAGTGTGTAAATATTGTAGGAGTTGTTTTATCTTTAGATTTTTTTGTTGATTTCTAACCACTTGTTTTGCCATAACAGCATATGGTACTTGTGATGTTTTTTCTTTTCAATTTGTTAAAGGCTGATTCATGATAGAGTTTTAAAAATTGTTTCTATGTATGCTTGAAAAGAATGTGTATTCTGCAGTTGCTAGGGATATATTCTCTAGCATTTCCACTAAGTCCAGTTTGTTAATTGTATTTTTAAACTCTTCTTATACTTACAGAATTATTTTTTGTCTGTTCTATCACTGCCTGATACGGATATGTTAAAATCTCCCATATCAACTGCAAATTCATTTCTTCAATTGTTGCTTTATATTTTTGAAGCTATGTTATTAGGTGTATATGATTTGAAGGCTTGTTACAATTTTCCTGGCAAAATAAACCATTTATCAATATATAGTGACCCTCTTTATCTCTAGAAATGCATTTTCCCTTTGACCTTCAAGTTTATCTGTTATCATATAGCTATTCTAACTTCCCTTCTGTTTAGAGTTGCTTGGTACATTTCTTCCATCTTGTGTCCTTCTGTATTAGGTGTGTTTTATAAATAAATAAACCCAAACCGGTTGGGTTTTTTTTTTTTTTTTATTGTTTATATGTTTGTTTGATACCTGTTTAGTACTCTCAGATAATCTTTTAATTTTTTTCTTTACTATTTTAATCTTTAAATCTTCAAACTTTTCAAGTCCTTTTATAAGGTATATTTGGAGTTATGTCTTACAACTCATTTTATGACTTCTATTTGTCCTACTTCCGTTTCTTTTATATTTTTCCTTTCCTGCTTTCTTTTAGGCTGCATGAATTGTAATTTTTCTTCCTGCCCCTTCCATTTCATTTTTCTTCCTTTATTAGTCTGGAAGCTATACCATTTACTTCAAATTTTTTTAATGATTACCGTATAAAGTTGATTACTATCAACTTTTTATAAGTATTTTTTTTTAAGATTTTATTTATTTATTTGACAGAGAGATAGCAAGTTAGGAAATAAAAGCCAGGGAAGTGGGAGAGGGAGAAGCAGACTTCCTGCTGAGCAGGGAGCCTTATGTGGGGCTAGATCCCAGGACCCTGGGATCATAACCTGAGCCAAAGGCAGAGGTTTTAACGACTGAGCCACCCAGGCCCCCCCTAAGTACTTTTTTAAATTTAAGGCATATACACAGAAATATGCATTTTACATGCCAGATATGTTTATTTGGACACACCGGTAAATGAATATTTATACAGCAATATCTATGCAACCACCAACTTCGCCAACCTTGCCATCTACCAGAAGCAAACCTTGGTTCTGCATCAATCTCAACTCTGTCCTCAGCCTCTAGAGCAACTCTGTCCATTTGGAATGTAAAGACAGCCACATATAATTTAAAATTTTCTGGTAGCCACACTTTTTAAAAAGTAAAAGCAAACAAAACAGGTGAAAATAATTTTAATATTTCATTTAACTCAATATATGTAAAGTATTATCATTATTATAATACATATTATATGTAATCAATATAAAATTCTATTATTAGATATTATATATTCTTTTTTTAGTTAAAGCCTTTGAAATCCATTTTATACTTCTAGCACATCTCAGTTCAGAGCAGTCACATTTCAAATACTCTACAGACACATGTGGCCAAAGGCTGCCTTAGTAAAGCCAGAGGCCGCCTTCCTGGAGCTCTGCTTTAGAGGTGACCACTATCCTGACTTTTGTGATAAGCTGTACTGTGTTTTATTTAGTATTCTTAATATTTTAAAAAATATTATCATCACTATGTAGCCCTAACAATATAGCTCCATTTCTTCTGTTTTTGAATTTTTTTAAAATGAAGATTTTATTTACTTATTTATTTATTTATTTATTTGAGAGACATAGTAAGTGAGAAAAAGCAGGAGCAAGGGGAGGGATAAAGGAAGAGTGAGAAACAGACTCCCTGCTGAGCAGGGAGCCTCTAGTGGGGCTCAATCCCAGGACTCCAGGATCATGACCTGAGCCGAAGGCAGATACTTAAACTGACTGAGCCACCTAGGTGCCCCTTTGTTCTTGAATTTCTATATAAATAGAATCATACTGTATTTTTGTTCATGTCTTGGTTCTTTTATTCAACATTATGTGTTTGATATCCATCTATGTTCCCTTTTTATTTTATTTTATTTATTTATTTGAGAGAGAGTGAGAGAGAGCATGAGAGCAGAGTGGGGTCAGAGGGAGAAGCAGGCTCTCCACTGAGCAGGAAGCCCAATATGGGACTTGATCCTGGGACTCTGGGACCATGAACTGAGCCAAAACAGACACTTAACTGAGCCATCCAGGTGCCCCCATCTATGTGTTTTGTTGTTGTTGTTGTTGTTTTAGTTGAATTTATTATTATTTTTTTTAATAAACATATAATGTATTTTATACATTATGCCCCTATACCCCAGGGGTACAGGTCTATGAATCTCCAGGTTTACACACTTCACAGCACCATAGCACATACCCTCCCCAATGTCCATAACCCCACCACTCTCTCCCCCATCTATATTTTTAATGTAGGACTATATAATTCACTCATATTCATTGCTGTATGGTATTTCATCATCAGCATAAACCCCAGTTTATATATCTATTTTACTACTGATCAACATTTGAGTTGTTTCCAGTTTTTATCTACTGTTTACAATAATGCTCTAAACAATCTTGTAAAGATCTCTGGTATTCAAGACTTTATACCTAGAAGTGAAATTGATGGGCTCTAAGATATGTGTATGTATATATATCTTTAATTTAACCAAGCAATGACAAATACTTTCAAAGCTGATTATGCCAATTTACATTCTCACCAGTGAAAAAAACTTCCTGTTCATACACATCTTCACTAAAACTTGATTTTGCAAGACTTTTTATTCTTACCAATTTGGGGGTTGTATAAACAATATCTCACTATGTTTTTAATTTGTATTTCTTTACTAATCAAAATCTTTATCCTTGTTCAGTCAACAAAGAAATCCTACAATGCCTTGACTCTAATCATAAATTCTCAACTTACATCCAGTTTAAGCTATCTTTTTTTTTTTTTAAAGACTTTATTTATTTATTTGACAGAGAGAGATCACAAGTAGGCAGAGAGGCAGGCAGAGAGAGAGGGGGAAGCAGGCTCCCTGCTGAGCAGAGAGCCTGATGCGGGGCTCGATCCCAGGACCCTGGGACCATGACCTGAGCCGAAGGCAGAGGCTTTAACCCACTGAGCCACTCAGGTCCCCCAAGCTATCTTATTTTTTAATACCCACAAATTAAGTATTACTATTTTATATAGTCAATACTTATTACAATTACCCATAAATTTTCTACTTTCCTTTCTCACTACTGTTGCTTCTCAGACATTAATTCTGGGAATTTTTTATTCTTTTTCTGAAAATATATCCTTTAGAAATCCCTTCGGTGAGACTCTATTGGTAGTGAACATTTTCAATTTTATGTCTGAAACCTTTTATTTTGCCGATGTTCCAGATATTTTCAATGAGTAGACAATTCTGGGTTGACAATTCTAGTTATTTGTTCTCAGCACTTTGAAGTTATTTCATTGCTTTCTAGCTTGAATTGGTCCTGTTGAAAAGTCAGTTGTGTATATTCATTGTTCCTTTTTTCTCTAGCTGATTTCAATTTTTTTTTTTTTTGATCTCTGGGATTCTGTAGATTTATTTGGCATATGACTGTGAGAATATTTTTCTATTTACCCCACTTAGAATTCACTGGGCTACCTGAATCCAAATGTGTATATTTCACCATTCTGATACAGTATTAGGTAAGTATCTTTTGAATCTTTCTTCTTCTTCAACCGTTCTATTCTTTACTTCTGAAACTATGAAGTGAATGTTTATTGGGCTTTCATACTTCATTCTCTTAATTTTTTTTTTCATATTTCCTATCCCTTCTCTGTGCTATATTCTGGTTAATCTTGTAATACCTATCTTCTGTTTCACTAGTTCTGTCCTTAAGCCAGGTCTATTCAAAGAATTGTCTTTGTTTTCCACATGTGTCTTATTCATTTTAATGGTGCCTTGGTTTCTTTTAATTTCTTTAAGTCTTTAAATATAGCTCTTTTATTTGCTATATGTGATCATATTAATAGCTTCAGTCTTCGTGAGCCTAATTCTGCAGTATCCTACTTCTGCTAACTCATAATCATGGTAGCTTTTTTACTCAGGTATATATATATATTTTTTTCTTTTTAAATTATGAGCCCATGTCCCTCAAAAACTCATCTGTGTAAATTCTGTGACATCTATGTGTAAAAGCTTTCTTTCAGTAAAGATTTTATAAATGCCTGGGGTATTAATAACTCACTTCAAAATAAATTTTCGGCTTGGATTCTGAGACAGACAGGCAATGTGAATTCCATCCTCAAATCAACAGAATGTAGGCTATGGCTAGGTGTTCTCAGGACCCTCCCTATCTGGGGCCAAGAGCAAGTTTATGCTCAGAGTACTAGCCTTTTCTGAATTCTGGCTTTATGGGAAGACGGATTTTGTCTCTTAAGCTGCATATGGCCCTTGAAAACCTATATTACAGGTCACCAAGACTGGCAGACAATCCCCCACCCTCCAACCCTCTCTACTCCTGCCAGAACAAATGCCAGCTCTTCTATCTGTGGAATCATCCTCTGTCCTTTTTAGCCACTGTTTCCTTACTTCGGGTCACAATCAGCTCACAATCATGCTTTGGAAATAAAGTTATTTCAAGCCAGCATTTTAAGTGTTCTCTACCACATGGTCAGAAAACGAACACAATCTCTTTTTTTTTTTAATGTAAATGTATGGTTTTAGATCTGAAACTTAATAAAATCAATGTAACATCTCTCGTTTTGTAAAATGGATATAATAATAGTACCTATCTCATCATGTTCTAATGCAAATTAAATAAGAAAATTCACACAAAGTGCTTGGCACAGTGCCTGGGACACAGGAAGCATGTAAAAATATTGGCAATCACTATCATTATTATAGTTGATTTGGGCCCAATATTATAACCTATTAAATTCTGGTTTGTTTCTATAGTCTTAGTTTTACTATTGAACGGTTATTTCCTCTAGCAACATATACCCTGAAAATATATTAGTTCTCATTTTCTATCCAAATAATTGATTTAAAAAAAAAAACAAAAAACTACCTTAGGTAGGACCAAGGACACACACATCTCAGGTGAAAGGTCCTATAGACAGGAATCTAGGATGACAATTCATCTTGTATGACTGTTAAAACTATATTTCTTGAGCTTGCTTTCAAATTCTTTCATAGTGATATTTTTTAAAACGATCATTGAGAATTATAAGATCTCTATAATGGATGTCACAAGATCTTAGACTTGCCACTATAAATGGTTTGTAATTACATGTAGATGGTATATCTTGTGTTTACTTAATATAATCATAAAAATCAATTCACCTCTTTATGGATGAATTATTATGAGGAAAAAGCAACTAAGACAAAAGATTCAGTAGTCTAATCATAAGGTCAGCAAATTAAGTATTCAGGTATCATATGGAAATTACCGAAGTACACTATCAAGCAAAAATACAAATATTGTCAAGAGAAGGAACTGTTGACATTTCTGAAATTTTAAAAATTCTTTAAAATAATAGAAACATAGTACTGCATTACAGCAAAGTTACAAACAATATGTGACTTTTTAGAACAAAGCATGACCCTGTTAACTAGAAACAAGATATAAAGGCTAAAAACAATGACTCTTAAACCTTCTTGGACACATTCAGAGGCTTCTGGCAACTTTACCCATCCTGTAATAAACTAGCCGATTGCTTCTTTGGTCTCCTCTTGCAATCTAGGCATAGATGTCTTTGCTTATTTTAACCTAACCTATAATGTTTCTTGTAATATAAACTCCAAAAGGGCAGCAGATATATTCTAAGTCCCTCAAACAGTGATTAAGATATTGTAAGGACTCAATAAATAATTATTGGAAATGAATTTAACTGTCAGTTGAGGACAATGCCATACTTCGAACTAAGCCCTCCAAAAATGTATAAAATAATTGAACAGATATTTGTGATTCAAGCAAATGTACAGTTCCTGATAAAACTGGTGGAAAAGGGCAGGTGGGCAGGTAAGCAACACACACAACATACTTTCTCCTGACATATTCCCTAAGCCTACTTTAACTATATGATTCACAAGGGTCTTCTCACATCAACCACTTATGGAAATAGACTATCAGCTAACGACAATTTCGCACATTCTTCTACAGGTAAAACTAGGTAATCTTTATCTCTTTCAATCCTTAGCTATTTTATAGTACATCTGACATATGCGTTTAGTGGTCCAGACAGGTGACACCATCCTCCCATTTATAAGGTGCTTTGGGATCTTTTGAAAAGAGAAATGTTATGAGAAAAAAAAATCAGATCAGTTCTTCCTTATTACTGAAAATCCCTTAAGGGCTATAGGAATGGAGTCCGTGCTCATTTAGAGAGGCCAGAAACATCCAGATTACCATTTAAACATAGTAATAATAATTTTATAAATCATACTAAACAAGAATTATTATGGAAAGAAGCTTATATTTTCATCTATCTAATGAAGTACTGCAGATAAGGCTACAATCTGTAATTTAGAACAAATACAGTTATAAAGATACCGGAGATATTTGCTAAGAAACACAATTATTTTCTCTTGGATTATTGAATTTCTTTTCATAAAGATACATGGTTTAAACCTAATGTAAGAACACAGTCACATATCAGTAACTGCTACTGACTCACTTTCTAGGAAAACGGGAAACATGACCTCTTATCAAAGAGACTGAAGTTGGTAAGTTTTCTTGAGTCATCTGGCCTTATGGAAAATCATTTTTACTCACAATGATGAAATCATGCAATTCTAAGGATTTTTCTACTACAAAGAGGCTCCAGAGCCAGTAGGTCTGGATTCAAATGCTGGTGTGGCCACAGGCAGCCGACTTAAGTGAATGAATACAGAGTAAGTACTCAGGACAATACCAGTACAATAAACGTTATTAGTATCGTCATGCATGTACAACTAGCGAAAATGAAAGACAGAACCAGCAACGTAAGCATAGGCAAGTCATTTAATGTCTCCGAGACTCAATTTGCCCATTCCTAAATAAGAAATTTAGACCAAAGGATACCTCCTCTCTCTCCTATCTGTGTCCTCTATAATCTAAGAGATGTCAGACAGCCAGACAGTATGTGCTGATAAACAACTACCAAAATACTTCCCACATCATCTTCCAGAACATTTGTTCCATACAATACACTTTCTGGAAAACTCACTACTGGTTTATAAGCCATGCTCCCCACTGTTACCTCCTTCTTTAAGGAGACAGGGACTTCTCAAGTTCAAATGATAATACCTACTTTGGAACTAAGAAGTTCTTACTGGGGCATTTATCTGATTAGAAAAAAATATTTTTCTTAATAGTGTGATTAGTAGAAAGGGGGAAAAAAAAACACCTGGGCAGAGTTCAGTATTAAGAGAACAGAGGAAATTGAGAGAGCCATTGTGATGGCTAATGATGTTGAGCATCTTTAAATGTACTCCCCTCACCATTTTAATAGTCATTTTTCTTTACTGAAACATTTTTTCCTAATTTTCCCAGTGCATGAACATACTTGATTAGCCACCAGACTTTCAAACCATCCAAATTTAATCACAGTAGCAGTACTCTCACTAGCTACCTAGAATCCTTTAGTTCCTACTGTGCTAATCGTGACTATCATTAGTAGTATTCAATGATAGCTAGTTCTCCTCTCCCTCCAGGCACGTGCTAAGATTATACTCCCTGGCCCCTCATGGTCAGCTTTGTGACCATGGCCAAAAATATGTGAGGAAGACTTACGAACAATTGTTGCTTCTGAGCTACCTTTAATTGTTGGTAAGACAACACCCAAAGTTGTTTTATTTCTGGTAAGACAACTGGTAATGTTTGAGAGATGGTGGCTCCCTTGCTAGCCTAGGTTCCTAGGTGACTACATTAGAGCCACTGTCAAATAATTGGAAATATATGTATTGGTATCTTCCCCCAGTTCCTGGTACAGAGCTCCTAAAACCCTTATAATTTCCTAAGTGACATGAGCACTAGGAGCATCTATCACTCTAATATTTGGCTTTTGATCCTGGTCCCTAACACAGGGCTTCTAAAACACTTAGAAATGCCTAAGTGATATAAGCTTCTTTTGTTCTAATAAGGGGACCCTAGAAAGGCTCCTGGAAGGGTGCTGGTCACAAGAAAGGACAAGCCATAATTAGAAGCTTGGAATTTTCAGCTTTGTCCCCACCCCCTTCCCCAGGGAGAGGAGAGGGTGTGGAAATGGAATTAATGATCTATCCTAAGTGACAAAGACTCCATAAAAATCCCCCAAATCTGGGGTTCAGAGAGCGTCCAGATTGGTGAACACCCACACACCACGAGGATGATATACTCCAGTTCCACAAAGACAAAAGCTCTTGCACTCAGGAAGCTCCCAGACCTCACCCCATGTATCTTTTTAATTTTTTTTTAAGATTTTATTTATTTATTTGACAGAGATAACAAGTAGGCAGAGAGGCAGGCAGAGAGAGAAGCAGGCTCCCTGTTGAGCAGAGAGCCCGATGCAGGGCTCTATTCCAGGATCCTGGGATCATGACCTGAGCCGAAGGCAGAGGCTTTAACCCACTGAGCCACCCAGGCGCCCCATCACTCCATGTATCTTAATCTGACTATTCATCTGTATCCTTTATCATATCCTTTAATAAACTGGTAAACAGAGGTAACTGTTTTCCTGAGTTCTGTGACTGCCTCTAGCAGATTAACTTAAACCCAAGGGGACCATCATGGGAACATCTGATTTATAGTTGATTGGTCTAGAAGCACAGGAGACAACCTGTACTTGCAATTGGCATCTGAAATGGGGTGGGAACAGTCTTGAGGGATTTAATCTGTGGCATCTCTAGGTGGATAGTGTCAGAACTGAGTAAAATTGGAGGACACCATACTGCTGTTTGCAGAAAATTGCTTGGTTGTGGGGGGAACCCTACATATTTGGTGATCACAAGTCAGAAGTGAAGTGTTCCATGTGAGTAGTAAAAAAGACACAGTGGGGAAGACTGGGTGGTTTTCCTAACTCAGCCACCCACAGACACACAATGGATATGGTTTGTTGCCTTAAAGCTATAAAGATGTGGAGGCTGTTTGTTACAGCCTTATAATGTAACAGCCTTTCTCAGCTGGGGTTCCACAAGAAAATTAAGCCTCACGGAAAATCAGTTGAGTGACTATCTTTACAATTCTCCCAAGGATGGTACATAGTACCATTTTAGCATGGAAGTGACAACAGGCCAACCTTAGTTAAGAAGGGCTCACCAAGCTTATCTTTGCTGATACCACACCTTTTTTCATTGTCCCTATGCTTATTAAGGGAACATAGCTAGAGATAATAGCGGAACTCTGAAGTCAGGGCCTGCTACAAATGTGTGCCATGTACTCGTAATTGAGTACCCAATCCTGCTTGGAAATTCCATTACAAATCTGTTGATTTCCTTTTACACTGACCACAACAACACAATCCACAGAGGCTGGGTAATGTGGTATCCTGTGGCTTTTGAAATTACAAAAATATGATTCAAATCTCAGTTCAGCCACTTATTAGTGTTGTGATCTCTGGTAGGTTAGTTCACTTTTCTGAGCTTCTATTTACTCATCTATAAAATGGAAATATTAATAATTACCCGAAAAGATCACCTAGGTAGATAACAATATGTACAGCACCAAACAAGCACAAAGCTCATAAAGAAATATTAAGTCCCCTCCTTGGGGCGACTGGGCGGCTTGGTCAGCTAAACAACCATCTCTTGATTTTGGCTCAGGTCATGATCTCAGGGTCATAGGACTGAGGAGGGATTCTCTTCTCTTCCCCCCTGCCCTGCTCGCACATACCCTCTCTCACCCTTAAAAGAAAAAAAAAAATTAAGTCCCTTCCTTAAATTCCTTATCTTAGCCTTCTGAGATCTTGCAATAGACATGTACTACATTACCCTCCCTCTGAAGAACATAATGACAAAGCAGATACGGTCCCTAACTTTAGAGGTCATGGGGTTAAATTTTTTTTTTTTTTCAAATTGTGGTAAGTTCTATGAAGGAAGGAGTCTCAGAACAACAGGGAAAATCTATTTTAGCAAGACTGGTTAAGAAAATCTTTCCAAAGAGGAGATATTTAAGCTGAGACCTGAAATATGAAAAAAAATCCAATCATTCTGTCGAATCTTACTTACCACCTCTGTAAACTTGGCCTACCCCCCAACTATCATCTCTCTCTCTACTACTCCCCATCACCTTCTATGGGCCACCTGACCTCTGACTGTAAACATGTATAGCCCGGCACAAGGGGTGGCCACACAACCTCATTTGATGTACAGTCATCTCTAGTTATTCGATTTTTATTTGCCCCCATTAAAGATACTTAGAATGGCCAAAGTCTTTCAAAGGTAGGATTCCCCAAAGTAGCATATGTATTTACTTTCTAGAAATAACAGTTTGAATGCAACTCCATTCATTTAAGTGTACTGATTTTAAAGAAACAATCATATTACTTTCATACCCTGCAAACCTCTTGTTATTATTCAGATGCAATTTCTTTGTAGCATTATGCTAACATAGATAAAACACAGACATGCACAGGCATCAACACATGGGCAGTAAGTTTCAAAACTGTAGTTTAAATGATGCCATGGATAAATGAGAGGTACAATGGATAACCATGCTTTTTATCGAATGCTTGCTAAATGCTCTTATAATGCCCATAACCTAGTATTAATTTGCCCATGGACTAAAAATATCCTCAAGTAATTTATGCATGTCCCCCTTTAAGTGGGAATATTCCTACAGCAAACTAAGATCAGCCCCAATCCAAATAACTTCATATTTTTTGAGCTAATATACCTCTTAAGACCATAATTAAAAAGTGCCTATTAGCTTGCCAAAAAGATTTCGGCTGGTCATAATAAAATCCCTTAATTTGCTCATAATGTATTTACATGTATTTTTAGTTGAAACATCAATATGCTATGAAGAGAGATACAGTAAGTTATTCTAAGTTATTAGAAATAGCCTTTATTATTTTGCTATAGTTTATCATTAACATGTTATAGCTACATAATAAACACGTTTACATGTACTAGTAGTTTCACATATAAAATTCAGTGCCACCAAGACTACTATAAATAGGACTGTTTTTAATGACATGACAATAGAGATAACATCACATGTTTAGGTTATTTTTAAAGAAATGCTTTTGAAATCTGAATGAAGAAAAAACAATCTTAAAATATTTGATAACTGGGATCACGTGTGAGGAAGTGTAACATAAATGTTAAAACTTCTGGAGAAATGATTAGAGGGGAAGAGTGGAGAGAGAAGGAGTCTTACATGTATCTCTGAAGAACTTACTCTCTTTATAAATGCTAACTGCCTGCAGTATTTCCTTTCTATGTGTATCAAAAATCTTCTGAAATTAAAATCCTACTCAGGGATCTCCGTGCCCCTGCACTCCATCACATGTTCTTAATATCATTAAGTTTTGAATGAAGGTGAAACTGAGGAAGCTAGGTATGCCTCCTAATTCAAAACTACAATCAACTCTCGAGAAATTAAATTGTGTGCTCGTTTTAAAATCATGGAACATACTGCATGAAGGAATGAATATCACACTGAAATTGGGCAGACATTTCCAAAAGCACTTCCAGATGGCAAAGAATTCACTGAAACAAGAATTACAGAAGTATATTCAAAGCAATATTCTGTCTTTGATAATTTAGAGGCAGCCATGATAACCACTATTTGTACATGACAGTCATATGAAATAATAAACCTTGCTAGCTATAAACATTACCAAATTCTGACACTATTGATTTATTATGTCTAACAGTGACATCAAACCAAACAACTGACAGAAACAATGTTACAGCTTTAAGAGCAGTTTGTCAACGATTAATACTGCCAAACAGGGTTTAGCTTTATGCTGGGACCGCTTGTCTAGCAGTTGTCAATCCAAGCAAAAATTACTCCTGCCACACGTCTGCTAACACAGGCCCGAGGCGCCGCTCCGTTAGCCCTCATTACCCCGATCACTGCAAATACAGATGCAAGGCCAGTCCCTATTTAATATGCGTGTTAATTATGCAAATTATTAATTGGACTGGTGCTTGAGGACTTGTGTTTATGCCCAGATTAGAGTCAATAACTGTATCACACAGCATTCTAAGCCTGACCTGTGACAGAAATAAAGCTGTGCAGAAAGCAACATTTTTCTCATCCTCTTCTAGTTCGGCACACTAGCTCTACAGAGTATTTCATATTAATTCAGAAAGAGGCCTCACATGGGAGACAGAGGAACCACAAACTATATCTTTTATTAATATATTTATTTGTTAATATTCCTTGGCTGATATTGTTCATAATTATTTACAACACTCATTAAATTACTTTACCAAATCCATTGTTTCTATAGCAAATGTTGAATGCACTAAGCGCTAAAATATATTTTTATCGTTATTTTTTTCCAATAAGGCTAGGGTTTTGGTCCTATTTATATTACATGTCCATAAAAATTGTATGACATGATATTATGTTGTAAATTTTTTTTTACTTAAAAAAAAATCATATAGATTTAAACCTCCAAAGATGGAGAGCAAAGCTATAAGGTTTTTCCAATTAAAATTTACAGCAGACAATGTTGTAAATTTTATACAGTTGTAATGCTTGCTGCAGTTGAACTGAAATGGGAACTATTGATCAGTATGATTTCCCAAGATACATGAAGGGGGAACAAGGTATTGCACAAACAGAAACAAAACTTTCATTTGTAAAGCTTTCTATTAGACTTTACTGCCCTCATTTGGTTCTAGATGCATCTATCTAAACAGGAAAAAAGCCACATTCTCCCTACAGAATTACAATAAAAACAAACACAAAAAACAGACAACAAAAAACACACATGCAGTTAATCAAAAGTAACACTGTCCTAGTAAAAGCAGTTTTGATATACTGTCAAGATGATCTCCATAATCTGATGAATGGATAATCAATTATCATTTGAAGGAATATTTTAAAAAGGAAAAAACCTTTAACTTGAAAATGAAAGTAAATCAAGATCAATTAGAAGAACACTAATTTAAAAAAAAAGAACACTAGTAAAGCATATATATTAACAGGAAGCATTAATAATACATCTACAATATTAGAAGTAGTTTCTAGGAATATGTTGAAGTGCTTTATAAATTTTGTAAATATGTTATTAGATTTATAGAATTTAAATTATTGACATAAAGAAACTGAAAAACAGTCTACAAAGATGTGCTAATGCAAATATCACCAGCTCAATGAGAAATCAGATATATTAAAGTGGTGCCCTAACTAAAAATGAAACTAATGTTCTGATTCCCTTCTGCCTGGTTTTGTGGCAGAGTTTTGCTGGTGACTTGTTTTGAACTTATAAATAATACAGAATGGCTTTAAGTTATTCAACCAATAAAAGACAGAATTCATGTCTAGAGAGCTTCATGAAGATATTCTAGAAAGCTAAAATTAAACTGCCTTAATTTAAGTTGGTCACTCCATGTTTGATACAGTCTAGCTCACTGATAATAAAAATATCTACTATTTACTGAGTACCAAATTTTTCACAGGCTCTTTTCATAATACCCTGACAAATACATTAGATATATTCTTTATAATAATAAAACCAACTCTCGAAAAAGTTCTGAAACTAGTCCAAAGTCATAAATGTAATAAATAGCAAAACTGGGAGTTTGTGACCCAAGGCAACATGGCACCAAAACAAAATCTCTTTTCTTGAAAGCCAGTCTACCTGTGAACTGACCTAAATGACAATGATACCAATGCCTAAGTATAAGTGAACATGACCATGTAAATGGGAAAGGAAAGTAACAACATCTTAGTCTCTTTAAAAAAGACAATTGAAGTGGTGTCTGGGTGGCTCAGTGGGTTAAAGCCTCTGCTTTTGACTCAGGTCATGGTCCCAGGGTCCTGGGATCAAGCCCTGCATTGGGCTCTCTGCTCAGCAGGGAGCCTGCTTCCCTCTCTCTCTGCCTGCCTCTCTGCCTACTTGTGATCTCTCTCTGTGAAATAAATAAATAAAATCTTGAAAAAAAAAAAAAAAGACAATTGAAGTATATTCAAAGCAATATCCTGAATAAGTTAAAGCTATCTGAATAAGATACAACAAACACATTCATTCACTGAAAATTATAAAGTTGTATATAGATGTCCAGAGATGGACAAATGTTAATTTCTACAAATCCTGGTGCTCTCAGTAACAATTTTAATTAGCATATAATACTTGAAAGATAATTATTTAGGAAGCAGGGGGTTATTGGAAATTTTTAATATTAAAAATAAATCCATGATTCAAATGGTAGATCTATCTTGATACAAAGCTTGGTACTCTCCAAAGATTCCTCTCACAGTGTCATGTGCATGTGCATGACTATATATATATAGAAGCAAATTAATGTTCCTTGTTTAAATAAATGCACAGTTTTTCATTTTAATGTCCACTTATTAACTAATATTGGGCATTAAAGTATCTACTTTCTAAAATACGGTCTAAAAAGTTTTTATTTGATGTGCCTGGGTGGCTCAGTTGGTTAAGCGTCTGCCTTCAGCTCAGGCCATGATCTCAGGGTCCTGGGATGGAGCCTTGTGTCAGGCTCCCTGCTCAAAAGGGAGGCTGCTTCTCCTTCTCCCTCTCCCTCTACCCTCACTCATGTGCTCTCTCTATCCCTCTCATTCTCTTTCTCAAATACATAACCAAACCTTTTTTTTAAATTAAAAATAAAGAAAAACTTTTTATTCAGATATTATTTTAATGTTTGTTTTTTAATTGTGATAATTTATACACAATTCAAGAAGCTGGTAAGTAAGGGCGCCTGGATGGCTCAGTGGGTTAAGCCTCTGCCTTCAGCTCGGGTCATGACCTCAGGGTGCTGGGATCAAGCCCCACATCGGGCTCTCTGCTCAGCAGGGAGCATACTTCCCCCTGCCCACCTCTGCCCACTTGTGATCTCTGTCAAATAAATAAATAAAATCTTAAAAGAAAAAAAAAAAAGCTGGTAAGTGATAAACTTCCATTCACAACAATAAAAAAAATTCTAAAAAACAAAGTACAGATAAGCACAAATGATCTCAACTTTAAATGGGGATACTTAGTCCTTTTACCCAGATGATAATTTTCAACTTCGATTTGACAGTGAAATTTCATATTACTGAACTTTGTACTTGGATAAATTTGAAGACAGCTTTTTCTTTCTTTCCTACCTAAAGTCATCCAAAAATTTGATTATGCCCTTTGTGGCATCCAGGGCTGGGTGTATTCAGTGTATCCTAATAAGCACAGTTTTCTAGCAAATGGCCAACCAATTTGACTGCACAAAAATACAGTATTTATACTATTTTGGACCTTTATTCTTCTGTGACAGTAACTATAAAAAGATAACATTAGAGTAAAAGTATACTTGAGGAAACTATGTTAGGAACTATGGGCTATATTTTGAGATAAACTAGTAAGACCCTAATTTATCAACATTACTTATCTGAGTTACTTTTTGCACTTAGAGAAATTCTAAATTCAAGTCAGGAGTGTAATTTAAATTCTGAGGTATGTTAAAAGATGGTGAAGCACAGTACCAACACAGCCAAGGTCAAGGATGTGACCTCTAGGTGGGCCAGTAAGTCACACACTATACACATACTAAATCAACAGGACAGTACTGCAAATTGAGAAAAAAGAGAATTTATTTAGATACTAAAAGATAAGCATATCCTAATAAAAGGTTGACCAAAAAAAAAAAAAAAACCCATTAAAAACAGAACAATCTCCTTGCTTTATACTAACCTAGAGTAATAAGGATGCGCCGAAGGTATTATATGCTAATTAACAAAAACAAAACATAGTTTGTTATTAACATTTACAAATTCCTGAGGCAGCTAATCTAATCATGCAGTTGCTAGCAAATACAGTGTTTAGAAGCAGAGGAAGTTTCAGAAAAATAACTGGAAAGGGAATACTCTCATAAAAAGTTATAATAACTATGAATGTAACATTTCCTGGAAAAAATTCAAATTTTGTTTCATTTTATGTAACATGTTTCACAACAGCATAAAAACAATGTGGGAAACTGACCTGAAACAACACCCAACTGCAGTGCTTCCAGAGACTGCAAATCAGCCAATAGTTTATTCAAAGACTGAACCCACCTCTCCTTGATGTGCAATGGTACTAAAAAAGTAACACATTCAGTGTTTAGAAACTGGAATCTCATTCACACTACAGCGCTTATTCCAAATCGAGTCAATGATTCCAAAAGCCCAATTGCCCATCTTTAGTACTGATCAGTTATAACATGGAGAATGTAACAATTTAGATAACCTCCCACGTTAACAGCTTGAATTAAAACAGGTAGTAAGAGGCAACATTCTATTATAAAAGGGAGAAAAGAAATAGACAATGGATGGATCTAATAATGGGAAAAGATAACAAAGACCTAGGATTCTAGCATCTGGCACTAAATGAACTTTTTTGTAAACTGAATGGCGGTTTCCAAAACTGCTCCAAGCATCATTCCTTTGCCAAGGCAGTAAACAGCTTTTATCAGCAATAATGATGGCATAATCCCAGCTAAAAAGGAAAGTAACATATGGCAGCAGCCCTCCAAATACCATCCCGACAAAGTAGGGGGCATTTTTATTACAGCGTCCACTTGCAGAAAATCTGCCAGACATCTTTCCCTTTTTTCTTCTCTTTTTATTTATTTGTTTTTAAACAGGTTATATCATCGTCTCTAAACTGAATATCATATTTGGGAATTTTAAACTAATGATTTCTTTTTCTTACACCCACTCACAGACTTATACAAAGAAACTGCCACATCCAATGATAGCTAATAAAATAAAATGAGGTTGCCTCTTAAAAAAAAAAATAAAAATTTTGGAAATCTCTAAACTTCATAAACAAACACTTTTAATTAAGGATATTAGTATCTAGCATAATGACATATGCACAATGAGTACCTAAGAAATAATTTCAGAGTATAGTAAGAGTTCTCAAGAAATTCAGGTGAAAAAGTAATACAGACACAAAAGATTACTTGGTATAAAGCTGACAAACAACAAACTTCAGTAAACTGCAAAGAAACATAATCTTAATCTTATTTGTTATGTGTTAAAACGCCAGGCTTCATAATCTATAGCTCTGACCAAAACAATCACAGCGAAGTATTTTTTTAGGCCAACATACTGTTTATCAATAAAAGTATAAAGGAGGATACTTCTATAAAATATCTTCTAATGGCCTGTGGGGTGGACTAATGAATCATAAATCCTACCTTGGTTTTCAATGACAGACTTTCTATTCTCGTTGGCAAGTCAATGGTTATCTCTTCTACCTAGGCTCTTGATCTTTCTTAATACCTTGGAAATATAATCTGAGAATACTGAAGATATAATTTTGATTCAGATTTTAAATGTTATAATGAATGGATTTGGAAAATTAGTTTACTAATTAACACAGCAATTATTGTGTCCTATACATTTATTATCTTATTGTACATTTAGCCAAATGCAAACCTTTGTTTACTTCAGGCAAATTTATTAGCCGATGGAGGAATCAATGAAAAGGTAAAAGAATGTTAATATTTTTGACATCTCTACCTATAAATATTTTTTCAGGCTGAAAAATGTATCTAATAGCACCACTCACTGATGTGCACTACAGTTTACCACAGTGTCTATATTTCTGTTGTCAGTTTTACAGTATCTCCCTTCATTAAACCTATCAAGTTTTCCTTTTGATCATGCAACCAAGGCCAGAAGACAGATATCTTCCTGGAACAGAGCAGTCTGCCAAGTCTTTCACAAGACCAGCTTAACCTCCCTATTGATTTTTTCAACACTGCAGCCATTCATTGTTTGTGACATTTGGCTGTCAGCTCTTTAACACCCTTCAACCAAATCAATTTCATATTTTTGTCAATGCTCTGCAAGAGGAAGAGTAAAACTAGGAACAGACTTAGCATGATTTAAAATGTTGATTTTCTCAAACAGTTTTATCTTTAGTTTTTATAAGGCTTATAAACTTAATTCATGTGCTTACTTATACTTCTGCGAAAAACAAGAGAAGCATTATAAATTATAATTTGGGGGGCCTCCTAGGGGAAAATTATAATTCTTCAGTACAGTACTGACCTTGTTTTTATTTGAATCTTCAGAAATTTCTTATTTTCATAATGCAAATGAATTCTTATATAATCACATCCTCCTTGACCTAAAGACCACTACATGAAAATACTCATGTTTTCTATGGTTTGAATATTTTTAAAATATGTAATAAACACTGTAAAAGACAATTTACATGACATCATCAGTACTGTATTTTCAAAAGGCAAACCATGTCAAAAAAGCACTATTCAGCATTTTGCTCAACCTTAAGCCTGAACTTTCAAGTGTACCTAGATACTAAATGTTAAACGCCATGGACTACCTTCAGGCTGCCAATGCAAAAACTCCTTTTGACATCACTTAGAACAACATGTGGAAATCAAAGACACATATGTTCAAAATTGTGCCAAATCTCCCATCACTGAGAAAATTCAGCAGGCTCTCATGGACATAGAGTAAAAAACAACAGTCGAAGCTCTAGGCATTTTTACTTTATTTTTGTTAATACAATTTTAAGTTACAATTTTGCATTGACTACTAAGTTGCCTGCTTCTGGTGTTAATTATCAAAAAAATAGAGACCAAATCTTGAAATCACAGTAATTCATCTAAATATATATTTAAGGACTAAAAAAAAGTGAGGTAATAACTTGAAAAGCCTAATGCTTCCTTTGGAACCATTACACATTATTTACATATAATATGTAATTCTTCAAAATATACTATAATCTAATAATATCTATAGTTTGTCAGCATATTAATATATGTTTCAAAAACATCCAAACATAGCTGTACTGAAGAGTAAAAATTAAAAAGTTGCAAAGCAATTTTAAGTGTAAGCATTTATCTAAGACATTTAAACCATTAAAAACACAAATTAACAATCTGATAACTCAAATAGGGTTGATGCAGTCTTTTGCAAATACAACGCATATACCTACTTAGGGTGTTGCCAAAATATAAATAGTAACAATTCATCAACTCTAAGGCACTATCATGTGTAAGACTTGCCATGAGTTTATCCGCTATTGCATGTAAACAAAACATTTTTTGCCAATTATAGCATGATATGACATCGATTGTTAGATGCATCCTAATTTCAAAATCGTTAAAATGAGAGGAAGAAATGAACACCTTAGGACCACTGAAACAGAGCTGGAATAACACCTACTATTGGTTCTCTATGTGTGCCTGTTAAATATTGTGACATAGCACCTCAAGTCACTTTGAAACATTAACATGACCTTTTGCCTAACAAACTGACTCCCACATTATCCTTTGATTTCTTATGGATATGCTGCTATATAAAATACAGTATAATGAATAAATAAAGCACACATGAAGAAACTGTATCATATCTGCCATATTTGCAAATACATCATTCTGAAAAATTCAACTAAACAACTAAGAATCTATGGTATTTTCTCCACAGTGATGTTTATGGAATAATCACTTTGGAGTAAGAATTCATATTTGAATAAGGTTTGCCACTCATTAGTTATACGATCTTGACCAAGCTCCTTAACATCTCAGAGACTCTCTTTTTTCATTGATGAAAATATAAATAATATCTGTCTCTCAGACCTACTGTGAGAGTAAATGAGATAAGGTATGTTGATACTCTTAATAGAATATATGGCATATTGTAAGTGTTCAACAAATATTTCTTTCCTTTCTTTATACTATCAAGCTTTTGTACAACCTGCTAAAATCATATATAAGCTAATGAATAGTTTACTCCAGATCAATCTCATATACATTTTTTAATCTTTTTTTAAAAGCAAGTTCTATGCCCAATGTGGGGCATGAACTTACCACCCCAAGAATAAGAATTGCATGCTCTACTGACTAAGTCAGACAGGCACCCCTCTGATAAACATTTTTTAGGTGTTGCTGATGGCTCCTCAGAAATCTTTATACTTTATCATAGAAGCATATGGCAGCCAGTTGTATATGAGTAGATCCCCAAGAATGTAAAGTTCCATAAGGACAGGAATTTGTTTTGTTCACTGTTACATCTCCAGCACCTACAAAAATGCGTAGCACATATTAGGCACTTCGTAATGATTTTTTTTTTTAAGATTTTATTTATTTATTTGACAGAGAGAGACACAGCGAGAGAGGGAACACAAGCAGGGGGAGTGGGAGAGAGAGAAGCAGGCTTCCCACTGAGCAGGGAGCCTGATGTGGGACTCGATCCCAGGACCCTGGGATCATGACCTGAGCCGAAGGCAGACGCTTAATGAATGAGCCACCCAGGCGCCTCACAGTAATGATTTTTTAATGAATTAGGATTTCAAAGAATTTCTAATTTCCAATCCCACACTAAATTTTACTCAGGAACAATTCAATGAAAACAATGCAGTAAAAGACTATTTTCTTCTACCTCTTCCATCCTAAAAATTACTGACCATTAACAATGTTAATCTTTTTAGCAATAATTAAACAGCAACATTCTAACTAATTCAACAAATATTTATTGAGCATCTATCATCAGAATAGCACAGTGAGGAGTACTGAAGAAAAAAAACGTAAGTCACAATGGTCTTGTGTAAGACAAATGCATAAGACACAATGGTCTTCTCAGAGAAACAAAATAATAACGTGCATGAAAACAGATATGATTATCTTTCTTTTTTTTAATTTTTTTTTAATTTTTTTTAAGATTTTATTTATTTATTTGACAGACACAGATTACAAGAAGGCAGTGAGGCAGTCAGAGAGAGAGGAGGAAGCAGGCTCCCTGCTGAGCAGAGAGCCCGATGTGGGGCTCGATCCCAGGACTCTGAGATCATGACCTGAGCTGAAGGCAGAGGCCTTAACCTACTGAGACACCCAGGTGCCCCAGATATGATTATCTTTCAAAACGAACCATGCAGACAATAATTTTCCCCTAGAAAACTAAAAATTAAAATAATTTAGAACAAGATAAAAAAACAAAATGTCAAAGACTGAAGAGACCACATAAAGAGGTGATTTTTAGGTCAATGACGTGCTTATTAAAAGGGACTGATGGTTGTTGAAGAGACAACATGGGATATTTAAGATACTCTACCCAATGTGAAGTCCATAGATTCCAAACCAGAGATCAGCCTTTGACAGGAGAGGTGGAAATATTTCACTCGGGTAACTTAACGCAGGGTAAAAGAGCATCAACAAATTAGATGTGAACAATCATCAACATGTTAGGTCTAGCAACGGCTCTAGGTTCAGCTTATCCTAGCTCCTGTTCAACCAAACATATTTACTGATGCTACTCTGTATCAGGGCCTGTGCAAAGCATCTGTGTGTACAAAGACAATAGGAAACCCACCTATCACAAAAAACTATTAGAGGAGATACCACTTAATTTAGATCACTGTGATTTATTGTAACTGCAATTACAACCCTTCTACAGGTTAATTCATGGATTGAAAGATGGGCTAAGTTAGTCTACTAGAGAAGATCCAGTCCCTTCATCATGCTTCGCTCATTTGAACAAACGGTAAGGGAAAATAAAGTGGAAAACGAGTAAATGATTTTTGTAGCAAAGTTGAAAAATATAGAAAAGTATAATAAAGAAAATGTAAATCCTACTTCCACTACTGAAAGGTAACTATTATTTAATTCTAATATTTAATGGGTTTTTTTTTTAGTGATTTTTCTCCCCATATGAAAAAACTTGGAAAAAAATCCAAGAACACATTATACTACTATTTTATAAACTGCTTTATAAGTTTAATATATCAAACTTTCTCATATTATTAGGTATTATTCTAAAATATGATGTAAAATAATTACACGGAATTTGATCACATAATTTAACCATATCACTGTTGGATATTTCAGTTGTTCACAATTCTGTCTTATTAGGAAAAATGCTGCAAATAAGACCATTGAGTAATTAAATAGTAGATACAGGAAAGTTTCTCCTCATCGATGATTCTAACTAACAAATGAAAAAAATAATAGAATTAAAATAGCTATATTTTGCAATCCCAAATAAACCAATAGATGTAGGCACTGAGCATCAATAACTGCTAACATCACAAAAAAAGAAAGAAAAGTACGCATTATGTGCTACCCGATATAAGAACATAACACAATCTATAAAGCAATTCTGCAGGGAAAAAGGAAAAATTAATCCAGAATCTGATTAAGCCTAAAGACTCAATAGTCAGCTTGCATAAAACACAAAGAACAGAGGAACATGTTAAACTATACCACAGAGATGCAAACAGCAAACTATAGACTGGGAAATTAAAGGAATAATGATCTTGTTTTTTCAGGAGGTAAAAACAAACAAATAAACAGAACACAGGAAAGGAAAAACTGTGGGGGAGTGCAAAAAGGAAATGGAAAAGAAGCTTTAAATTTAAAAATAGTTAAAAGATATGCCAACCAATTGCAATGAATATACTTTATGTGCACCCTGATTCAAAGAAACCATTTGGATGATGATAATGAAGAATTATTGCTTTATTATCATTTATTTTTTATTAATATTCTCAATCATTTGGTATATAATCATGTTGGTATAACATGGTGACAACTTTAGTTTTTGTTGTGTTTTTTTTTTTAAAGAATCCTGATTTCTTAGAGGTATATACTGTGGTAATTACAAGTGAAATAATATGTCCTAGCTTTACCTCAAAAATATGTGAGGAAGAAAGCTAATATGTGAGAATGGGGCAGGACTGGGCACAAGGTGGTCAGGGTCAGTGTTGGGTGTTTTAGTATTCTATCTCCTGTAGTATGGCTCAAAATTCACCCTAATAAAAATTAGAGAGAGGGAAGAAAGGAGAAAGGGAAGATGTTGCTGGGGTGACCACCTTTGTATGTGTACCTCTATGTATGTCTTTATTTCTTAGCATGAATTCCTATAAGCAAAATATTTAAGAATAAATCGTAAGGTTTTCAGAATATTTTTCTAAAATGATCTCAAAGTTGTGCTAGTTTATACTGTTACAAGCAGTATGTACAATAGTGTACATTTCCCTATATGTTCACCAACATAAGCATGTCTGATTTGAATAAACTTAAGCACAATTTGGCAATGTCTAGTTTTAATGTGGTGTGGACATGAGAGCAGTAACCTTTATCTGATAATCCTATATATTACATGGTACTATTGAGTATTTTAAAGGTGCCATATATATATGTATATATATGTATATATATATATATAATTATTTCTCCACAATGGGAAAATAAAGAAAAATAAATTGTAGGTAGATGATTCATCATTTTAGTTTGGATCCTCAGCCTCCTACCTGAAATGATATCTTCAACTCACATAAATCTTGAAATTTAAGGAAGAGAAATTAATATTTACTTTTCTTTACAAACTTTATAGGATATGTTTAGAAAAAAATTAATTCAGTAAATCAGTTTCATTTTACAGTCAGGGCCTGTGGCATGACATATAACAAAATACTGTTTTGTTACATTTATTTCTTTTAATTAAACATTATACTAACATACCATATCTGAATCTATGAAAGTTCATGTATTTAAACATTTCTCTTTTAGGATATATTACACTTTTATAATTTCCTAGTGTTCACTCAGGTTTTCTTTAGTAGTGTATTGTCTCAAGGTACTAAAACCTAGAAATAGCCAGGCTTAGTCGTAGCAAAGCTTCAAATATTATATACTCACATTTTTAAATCAGGGCAGACACCTGAGACAAAAACTGTCCCCAAAGCTGCCTACAACAGCTACATGCTGGTCACTCTTTCTTGTCAAGGCTGATTTATTGCCTCCTTGCTGTTCAATTTCACATTTTGTCCTCATCATATCCCTGGCTCATGATCATTCTATGCTGACCCTTGTAGGGCAGGCAGGGAATATTGATAAAACAATTATCTGTTAGCCGTTCATTTGATTTTCCATTTCAATTACGGATTGCACGAGGCAAAAGGAAAAAGATTGCATCATTGATTTTTCTACCTTACAACAGTACAGAGTTGCTTTGATGGTTATAAAATGAATGCAACTCAACCATGCTTTTAAAGGTCATATTTTTTGTTTTAATGTATTTTTTCAAAGCTTACCATATGCAACTGTACACATTCGATAAAGAGAAACTCCCCTCAAAACCCAAGCTAAGTTGCTGCTCAGGTGAGAAAAAAATACAAATAAAAATGTTCAGACAAGTCTGAACCATCTCACAGCTGCATCCACATTACATAGTGAAGGACTTTCAGGAAAAGCATACTGGTTAGGGAATTTCTAAGGTTTTCTGAAAGATTTAGGTACAGAGAGCAGAGCAAGCAATCCCTTCAAAGGGACTGAAATAAAATCCACCACCTCCTGCTCCCCGACTGAGTTAGTTACATACTAATACGTAGTTTCTTAGATTCCTAGAATATGTGAGAAGCAGTTTTGTTTTGTTTTAAGCAGATTATACTACTAACCATAACCATGTTTAAACCTCACCTATCTGAGAGGCTGATAATACGCTATTGCTAGCCAGTGATCCAGGACGGTCACAGTCAGAGAGAAATGGTGCTGAACCCACTAAACTTCATTACGGTTCAGCGAATGGTACAGCTCCAGCGGGTGTTCACATGGCCGACCTTAAGAAAAGTTCAGCCTTTGATCAAGGTTTAGTGTTCCTGGAGTAGCAACGGTACAGGAAAGGGTTTCCATTTTCTGTGCCATAAGGTGCTGGTGTTGATCTTCTTAAAGCCCTAGAGTTTTCTTCCAAGACTGGATTACGCTCAGCAATTAAGGTAATGAACTAGCTGAGGTAACAAAGCATAATGATCTCTTTTGTCCTTTGAATTCTTATGAACTCCACTCATTCACAATAATAGTCTGGCATGCAAAGCTTTTTCAAACCCTGTACTGCTTAAAACTATGTAAAAATGATTACTTCCATTATGCCTTCATGGTTTGACATTTTTAATTTAAACACCTGTAATATTTAAGCATACTTTTCAGAACCAAAATACCCACTCAAAGAATGCTAGCTTACATTCTGGTAATATTTTGACATTCTATATAGTATATTTTAATGCCTGAGAAGATAATGTGATGAATCCATTATAAATATATCAAAATATGTATACCAGGACTTTCTCTTGATTTTTTGTTTTTAAACACTAAGAGTTTTTTTAAAAAAACTGGTATTCTGGTAGGTAAAACAGTCACTTATAAAGCTTGTTGCCAGTGTTAATACTCTTCAAGTTCAATATGAGCAAAGATATCAGGCCAAAAAAAAAAAAAAAACCTAAATTACAACAGAAAACTTCTTTAAAAATGGACTCTTTATATTGTATATAATGTATTTTTTCTTAACTGGAAACCTCTTCTAGAAAAAGATGTTTTTATGTAGAAATTGCATTTTCTAGAATTTACTGTCACTTACTTTTATTTCCTAAATTTTTTTTAAAACATCTGGGCACTATTTTTTACATTTTCTCAAATCTTTGCATGTTATAAACCTTCACCACTGCAGAATTTGCTGCTCTCTGATCTTTCATCTTAACACATTTCCAGCCCCAAATTTCACTTCAATCTCACCTCATCTCTCCATACTACATTAACCCCTGGCAATTGCCTTCCAAATGACCCCATTAAGCTGTAATTGCCTCAGCAGGCCTGCACTTTCGCTTGTAATTCTGTACCTCTCATCTCCCAGACGTTCTCTCAGCATCATTTCATGTTCTGGCTCCCTTCACTGAGCTCAGCTTATGACCTCGCTGCACCATGGCCGAAATGACTACTAAAAGCATAACAGAGACGGAATTCCATTACTTATTTTTAAAAGTTCTCTGGTGCCCTAATGTAATATTCTTTCGGGACTGTTGTCAAGGATACCAAGCACCGGCCATTAAAACCTTTTGTTTTCCAAGGCATTCCGTCTTTTATTAATAAATAAAGATAAAGATAATGTGCATCCAGCCAGTGGAAAGTCAGGGCATGTTTGCAATTTTCTCTCTCTATTCCAACCTTATTCTGCTCATAATGTTTAGGAAATACAGATAATAGAAAAAGTCTTTTTAATATTCTCCATGTGCCCCATAATATCACACCAGATCCAAAACAACATAGGTAAGAATTAATTAACATATACATCTAAAGGCTTGAGATCACTCCTTTTAAAATCTTATGTAAATTACACACTCATATTTAAGTAATCACATGGAGACATTTATGACATTACTTTATAAACAAAATTTGCAATCACTCCATGTTAGAATGCTCAGTCTCTTATGAGTAAATGAAATTCCCAACGGACAGTCTCAGAACAGTAGAACCAAATGACAAGGAAAACCTTATTAAATTCTTCAACTCAGCTTGTGGATATTTTAGGGAAGTCTATATTCACCAAAGGCAGAAAAGGGAAAAGAAAATATCTTAATATTTTTAGGATCAGGAAATCAGGATAAGTCAATCAAGCACCATTAAAAATGTAGAGGTGACATTTCTTTAACATGAAAGCCAAGGACAGACTCAGTAAAACTCAGTACAAAGCTAGAATTGACATTAAAATTGAAAGCTGAATTTTGTACACAAGAAAGACTACTCTTCCCCCCATAAACTAAAGATGAAGATTTGGATCATACTTGAAATAAATTCTAAATGCAAAGCTCACAAGTTCCAATATAAGTAAACCAAGCAAACAAAAAATCAGCAATTAAAAAAGGCCTTTAGAAATCAAACCAATAAAAATGGCCAACTAGGAGGCAAAGCCCACAAAACTGGGCATGAATGAAGTACGGCAGGCAAGCCTTCAAATGGAAGTTGCATGCAAAGGAACTCTGGTAACTAATCCCCATAATCTTGGGTCAATATTGACCTGTTTTACCCTAAACTTCAAGGGCTCAGGCCTAAAAACTGCCTTGTGCAATTCTCTTTAGCCCTCTCCTATCAATGAACACCATTAAGCTAATACTCTCTGCTAAGTGCCTTCAAAAAAAAAAAAAACAACACATTTTTTTTTTAACCGAAGCTGCTATTTTCTGGAACAGACCACATTAAATGCAAAATGAAAACATTGGGTGTGTAAATTTCTCCTTACTGGAAGGCTGAGAAAGACTGAATGGAGAAGGGTGAATTCTTTTATGCATGTAATAGTTCAGAAAACTGATATGATGTCAACATGAATGTGTTTTACAATAAAACTGGGTGTCAGAGCCAGAATGGATTCACTGTCTCTGCAGGCCAGAGCATGGCCACTGTTGCCTAGAATTGAGTAAAGTTGTCAACTGAACTGATGTTTAGCTTCAGTAAGATGGCCTGAAATAGAAGAGCTAGCACAAGGAAAAACTCGCTGAAGCAACTTTTTGCTTTAAAAAACAGCTTATATTTCTAACCCCGACCTAAGGAGGTCAGTCACTTTACCATCTGAAGGTAGAAGCTAAACAGACACTTAATTAAAAAATAAAGATAGAAATTAAAGCCTTCAAAATTAGAGCTTGGATACAATATAAGAAAATACATGCTTTCTGAATTATAAATCTCTCATAAAATCATTTCATATTTCATATAGGGCATTGTCTTTAAATTCTGCATTGGATTCTTGTTAACAGCGCATTAAAAACTTCATTAAAACGCAAAGCACTGAGGTCAAACAATTTCTACCCATCTAAATTGTTCCACACTAAACCAAAGCCAGTTTACTGCGACATTCTTCTAAAATCAACTCCCAACATCCAGAACAGTTAAGAAATCAACTTCATCTCCCTTGACTCTGTAACCAAGACAATCAATTCTGCCTACAGTACCCAAAGCAAGCACCGCCCACCCAACAGCGTTCTGAACAAAAGCTGGCTGGACTACAGGCCTGCAAGCTCTACTCCAAACAATTTGCACAACGGTAGACTATACTCCAGAGACTTCACTCTTCTCTTTCTTCTCTGTCACTGAACAAACGGAGGTAAGACAACACTCTGGGGATGAAACAGCAAAGAGCAGGAAAAGCAGAGTGGTTATAAACGTCCTGTAGCAACAGTGCCATACATAAAAATCCAGCCATGCATTTCTCTGGTGCCTACCATATCCCAAGTCCAAGGCAAAAAACACAGTACCTAGGGGTGCTAGATTAACACAAACTGAAGAATAATCTACATTTCTCCTATCCCCCAGAAACAAGCATTAGCTAAGTCGGATCTTAAAAACACTGCCACAAAATACTTGCATCTCCAACAATGAGAACAAATTTAATTATGTACAGTCAGCTAATCATTCAAAAGGTTTCGGATCTAAGGCTATGGGCTTAGAATTTACATAGAACTGGGAGCAAGTCCAAGCTCTACTACTTAATAGGGAGCTGATCCTGAGCAATTTATTAAACCCACTAAGTGTTAGTTTCTTCACCTGAAAAACAGGAATAACCAAACAAACCCCTTGATGCATGTAAATAGCCTATCACAGTCCCTAGTATATATGGTGGGTCCTAATGTTAGTACATAATAGTAATAATTTCTCAACAGTAATATACTTAGATGCTACAGAGTAATTGGGTTAGCTTGGTCAACAGAAACCAAAAAACTGTGAGGCTCTATGCAGGCAATAACAGTAACAAACTGAACAACTTAAAATCAAACAAGCAAATAATTCTGCAAAGAAGGTACCCTTTGAGTTCAAACTGTTACCTCAATTCCCTTTACACGGTTCTTTTGTGGCAATTCAATTAGAATGAGATTCAAAAGAAAAGAGTAAGGGCAAAGAAATCATCCTGTAATATAAGTATTTCCAGTCTTTGTCCTTTACCCAACACATACATGTAATATTCCAAAAAGCTACTTAGCATATTTTAAAACTAACATTTTTCAAATAAAAATTTTCTTGATATAGACAGATACGGTACACTACTGTTATAAAATTATAGTCAATGTACCAATAAGATCAAGGAGGTAAGAAAGAAAAATGGTCAATTCTTCAAAGGAAAGGAGAAAAATTTACTTGGAGGTTTAGCTATCGCTAAGGGATAGAATGTGTGTCAGGAGTCACTAATAAGTCCCTAAAGCATATATGAGTAATAATATAAAAGCTGAGCAGAAAAGGCCAGAAAAAAAGATGTTTCCTATTGTTACGTATTCCCTATAAGAAACAATTGCTAAAAAAAAAAACAAAACTGATGTGTATGGAGGATAGCATTATTTGCATATAATCAGAAGAATATTATTAAATAATTGCATTATAAGTGTCATCTGAAACAAAATGGCCACATTTCCAGTGCTTTAAAAGAAAATCCCATCCTGGAAAAATTCCTTCTTTATCCCAAAGTTGTTTTCATCTGCAGAAAAATTTTCTGGAAGACATTTTACATACAAGCATAACAAGTCACAATTATTTATCTTCATTATCTTCTTAACTATTTAAGATAAAAAGCCAAAGGACAGGTCTGTGAATACAAAAAGCATAAAAACAATCCCTCTGCCAACACCCATATTTACTGAGGTATCTGAATGGCCCACTGTCCAATGCTCCCTGTAGCCCAGAAATGAGCATCACAAGATTGACAGATAACAACATTGTATTGGTCTCTTAAAGCTTTTGCTTTACGCTAAGAATTTAAAGCCAACAAAATCCTCCTAAATGGAGTATAAATGTATTAGATGTCAGGAGTTCATTATCTCAATTTCATAAACAAGAAGGTCACTGAAAAGACAATTTTGTACTGTTTAAAAATCATATGCCAACAATATCCCTTTCGCTTACCCTTTCTCCGTCTTCCATTTCTTGTTGTCCACACAATGTATATACTTGGACGTTGTACCATCATCCAAAACTAGACATATCTAAAACATCTTCCCTAACTATCCTATCAGAGTTAGCAGGACTGATATGTTCTCTGGCTTCTAAGCTTTTAATCTCCCCATAAATCTTTGGCTTTTCTTCATCTGTCTGCTCACGTTAAATCTTGCTAACTTCTATTGTATAAGGAGTTACATCTGTTCTTTCAATACCACTGGAGTTTATAACCTAACTACCTGGTAACCAGTGTTTGCCTCTACCCTCAATCTTTCCATTTATCCTTCATTTCCTAGAACCCTCTTTCTCAAGAATTCTTTTCCATTTCATCCTTCGGCAGGGCAGATAAAGAATTATATGAATAAAATGAGGATTTGTTGAGCATCTATTATATGTCTAGAACTCCTATGTATCTCCTCATTATCACCTTCAATCTCACCGAAGTTAAATATAAAGTAGGTTACATATATTAGGTAAATGAAAGGCAAAGAGAAAGCATTTTTATTACAAGGCTATCCCTTTATCTTTCCTCTTTCTTTTTGACCTCATTCTAACTTAATTGCCACAAAAATTAAATTTACTCAATGTATAGATTTGCACAGGTGACAGATCTTCTGAATCTGAGTATACTTCTCTTTATATATCATGTTGCCTCTTGAATCTTCAAATCTACAATGAACAATATTCACTTGATTCTCACCTCAAAATTACCATTAAAATAGTAACATACGGGGCGCCTGGGTGGCTCAGTGGGTTAAAGCCTCTGCCTTCAGCTCAGGTCATGATCCCGGGGTCCTGGGATCGAGCCCCACATTGGGTTCCCTGCTCCGCAGTGAGCCTGCTTCCCCTTCTCTCTCTCTGCTGGCCTCTCTGCCTACTTGTGATCTCTGTCAAATAAATAAATAAAATCTTTAAAAATAAATAAAAAAAATAAAATAGTAACATACATCTACTAAACACCTACTATGTACAAGACACTTGGCAATATGCTTTCATGCACAATTCCATTTAATCCTCACAACTACTCTATAAGGTTAAAATAAGCACTATACCTAACTCCACTTTAGAATTTGAAAAGTAACACAGAATGGTTATTAAGTACTTCTTCAAGGCAACCTAGATGGGAAGCAGTGAATCTGGGACCCAAACCCAAGACTCTGACTCCAAAGCTCGTATCCTGAACCATTCTTCTCTTGTGAGTGTTAAGCACCACAAAAAAATCTCCATCTTAACTTTCTGCCTTCATGTTTTCTTCTACCTTGGCAAAAATTTGTCATCCCTTATATATGACCTCTTTGGAAACTCTAACACTCTCCAAAAAAAAAAAGAAAAATCCATCTTCTTTTCAACTTCAAAATTCTACTTTATTCTCTGCATTTCATCAAATCTTCTCAGATTAGTACCCTACATTTGAAGTCTAGACAATACTGTACCAGCCACCATTTCCAGCCTTTGTTCTCTCCAAATATTTTGTGCTTTAGTACGAACAGCTAGTGTTGGGTACATTTTGTCACTTGACACTAGCAGAGTCCAATTTTATCTTATGAAGAACAAAGAACATCAAGTTGCAACACTAGCAAAAACAGACTTAACCATATTTATGTAGATAACCTGGTTATATACTAAGTGTGATTTGATAGGAGATTTTTCATATTCTTACAATGTATATCTTCTTATCATTTCCCATTTATAGCCCAAATCTTCTTGTCTACCGAAATGCGTCTGGAGTTTCTGATGATACTAAGGAGCTACAAGCTGAGCACTACAAATCTGGAGGCAGTTTGTAGCTTAGTGCAGCAAATGTTCATATGGATTGCAAAATTTCTTTAAATTGTGAGAACAAGAACGTACTGTCCAAAGTGTTCTTGGAAAATAAAAGGAAGAGAAAAGAAGAAGGAAAGGATGGGAAGTCAGTTTTTCCCTAGAGCGCCACATACACAGCATTGGCTCTGCTATTAGAACGTTACCATCTACCACTTCGATAAGGCAAGGCCAACTAAGGATTCATCTTCTTTGCTACCTTTTGGAAAATCTTAAAAAATAAACACTACTAATGTTCTTGAGACCTCCACTATTCGGAAAAATAAACTGTGAAACAGATCAAAATGACTACTAACCTTTATTATACCATCTAGATTCCTTTTAAAGCATATTTTCTTTTTAGCATTTTTAATATAAGATCATATTAAAAATGTGAAAAGTAAAACATTTTTAAGTCATTTTTCTGTTCCTGAATGCAAACCCCTGTTCTCCTCCAGAAGCAAATAATGTTACATGTTTCTTATATATGTCTGGAGAGAGATAAATAGGTATACACGCACACACATACAAATACATACATACATACACACACACACACAAAATAAGTTTTTCCTTTATTAGACATAGATGTATGTAATACATATACACACTGCTTAATTTTTTAAATTTAATATATACTGGAAACTGGTCTGTATTAGCGCATAACAAGTACATAAAGAACTTAATCATTCTATTTTATGGGTTACAGTATTACAATGAATGGGAGTAACATAATTTATTCAACTAGTCCCCTAACTAATGAACATTTAAATTATTTCCAAGCTTGTACTATTTCAATGAGTGCTACAATTATCTTTGAATACATGTAAGATATCTTACATACAAATATATGAAGGCTAAATTCCACGAATCACAATTGCTGGGTCAATGGATTATGTACTCTTTAAAATTCTGATGGATACTGCCAAATTGCCCTCCAAAGAAGATTATACCAATTTACGTTCCAACCAGCAATTTTAAAGACTTTACTTATTTAGAGAGGTGGGGGAAGAGAGAGCGTTGAGTGGGGGAAGGGGGAGAGTGAGAGAGAATCTCAAGCAGACTCCTTGCTAAGCGCCAAGCCCTGCAGGCTCTCACAACTCTGAGATCGTGACCTGAGCTGAATTTAAAAGTCAAAGGCTTAACCCACTGGGCCACCCAGGTGCCCCTCCCATCAGCAATTTTAACCCACTGAGCCACCCAAGGGCCCCCCCCCCATCAGCAATTTTAAAAGTGACTGTCTTGACACCCATCTCCATCACACTGTTAACATACTTTTGATCTCTGCCAATCTGATAGATGAAAAATGGAAGCTCAGCACAGTTTTACTTTGTTTTGACTCTTGAAAGTCAGTAGAACGTAGTGATTAACAGTATGGATTCTGGGGTTCTGCCATTCAGTTGGTTCTGCAGTCACTGTGCAACCATGGGCAGCTAATTTAACCTCTGTGCTGCCACTTCCTCATCAGTCAAATAGGGGTTATAATACTCCAATTTCAAATGTTCTTGTGAAAATTAGATGGGTTAATATGTACAAGGTGCTTCGAATTGTGTTTGGCACATAATAAACACTCGATAAGTGTTGGGTTTTTTTTCTTATTTTGAATGAGGTTGGACAATTTTATTTGCATGTTTAAAGAGTTATTTGTATTGGGGTGCCTGTCTGGCTCAGTTGGTGGAGGATGTGACTCTTGATCTCAAGGTTGTGAGGTCAAGCCCCATGTTGGGCGTGGATATTACTGAGGGGAAAAAAAGGTATTAGTGTTGCCTTTTTTTACAATTGTCTCTGCATATCTTTTATCTATGTCTTATTGGATTAGAATCCAAAATATACAGAACTGTCATCAATGTAAGAAAAGCCAACCTAATAAAAAAGTAGGCAAGGGATATAAATAGATCACAGAAAGGTAAAACCAAGTGGTCCATTATAAGTTTTAGCCACTACCACATCAGGATTATCACTTTAAAAACTTGTGAAAAGGTGACACTTACTGGAGTTTTTGCTTCCCTTGGTCCCTCTCCAGTTACATTTCTGAGTCTTGACTCACGAATTTTCTTCTCAAAGAACCTTTCCCAGACTACTCTTTCTGAACTCTCCTCCTACAGTGCTTCATAACATTTATCATGCTCTGAAATTATTCTATTTATTGGCTTATTTATTGGCTGTCTTTCTGCACTTAATTGTACAGTGTTGGAAAGATGCATACTTGTCCACCATGTTCACTGCTGTATTCCTAGCACCCAGAAGAATCTCTGGCTCAGAGGAAGCAAGCAGTATTGTCTGACAGATAATGCTATTAGAACTTAAACTAAGGGGCTGCCTGGGTGGCTCAGTTTTTAAGGGTCTGCTTCAGCTCAGGTTATGATGTCAGGGTCCTGGGATCGAGCCCCACATCAGGCTCCCTGCTCAGTGCGAAGCCTATTTCTCCCACTGCCACTCCCTCTGCTTGTGTTCCCTCTCTCGCTGTGTCTGTCTGTCAGATAAATAAATAAAATCTAAAAAAAAAAAAAAAGAAGAAGAAGTTAACTAAAATTGGAACCCTCATACAGTGCATATGGGAATACAAAATGGTGCAGCCACTATGGACAACAGTCTGGCAGTTCCTCAAAGGTTAAACACAGAGTCACCACATGATACAGCAATTCCACTCCAGGTGTATTCCCAAGAATAATGAAAATATATGTCCATACAAAAACTTGTACACAGTGTTCCCAGCAGCATTATTTATAATAGTCAAAAAACTAAAACAACCCAAATATCCATCAACTGACAAATGGATAAATAAAATATCCACTCAATGGAAAATTATCCTGTAATAAAAAGACACGGAATGTTGATATATGCTGCATCATGGAAGAACCGTGAAAACACAATGCTAAGCCAATCATGAAAGACCATATATTATATGATTCCATTGATCTAAAATGTTAAGAATAGGTAAAACTACAGAACACAGGAAGTAGCCTAGTAGTTGCCTAGGGCGTGGGGAAGGGGGCAATTACAAAGAAATGAGTATGGGGCTTCTTCATCTAGGAGGTGATGAAAATATTCTAAAATTGATTGTTACGATGCTTCCATAATTCAGTAAATATGTTAAAAAAATGAACTGTCCACTTTAAGTGGGTGAATTGTATGATATGTGAATTTTATTTCAAAAGAGTTGTTATTTTTAAGACTTAAACTGAACAAAACTGAATTCTGATGTTTGACACCCAAGGAATGGAGACATCATACTATTTTGCTGAAACTGATAGGCAGAAATGGGAGGGAAAAAATGAGGGGAGGAAGGGAAGGAAAAAAATTCTCTTTTTAAAGTGCTAAAACCATTCTATTGCCTAAAAAGATTATCTCTTCATAGATAATCCAATTTCATTTTTCTTATCGTCTCCAAAAATAGAGTCTAATCTAGAACTGGAAAACATTCGCCTTCTTTTCTTTTGCCCAAAGCTTTCCTCATGAACCTCCTCCATAGCAAATGTGAAACCAGTTCTCTACATGACACCTTTAGGCCTGACGCTACTTCTTGGCATAATGCTGAGACAGGGGAGGACATCAGGAAAATTGAGTTTCCACTTGTGAGTTGTAATACTGATAAGGAATTCAGGCAGTGGGCCGGACAACATTCTATTATGCAATACCATTCTGGCACTTTCCTAAGAATTTGGAAGCAACATATATTTTATGATAGCACATGCTCTAATTTCTTCATCTTTGATAAAGAACCAAATATGAAACACCATTTAAATATCTTGCTCAACCTTCTAAGCTAGTGTTTTGCAAAATAATTTAAGACTCTCTACAGAGAGCCCATAATCAGTGCAAATGTTTTAAGAGAATTAACCTGAGTGTAGACAAGGTTGATTTGTGTCTTGTGCCCCAACCTAAAACTCTGGCTAAAAGTACTCTGCAAGCTGCCTTTGAAGGCCATGGTACAAAAAGTTTCTAGAAGGTAAGTACAGTATAAACAGGAAAGGTATAGGCTTTAGAGCCAGGTACGGATTAGTCTGAATATGGCACCGTCATTTATTAGCCATGCTATCTTACCTACCAAGTTACTTAACTTTGCTATTCCTCAGTTTTCTAACCTATAAAGTTAGAATAATACACATGTATGGTGGTATCATGAAGATTCAGCAACAAAATGTAGTATTTTTTTTTTCATTCCCAGCACATTCTTGGCATTTTGCAGAAACTTAAAACACTTAAATTCTAATTTCTTCTCCCTACTTGCTCATTTTCCTAATCATACCTCAATAATTAGTACCCAAGGATAAAGCTCAAAAGAAATCATTCTTAAACCAGGTTACATGCAAAAGCAGCACAGAGCAGTATCATACAGTGGTTAATATTACACAGACCCTGAAATTTCCAGAAATGAGACAATAGCAGTATAGATATTTTTTTAAATTCCACCAAATTTCACCATCAGAACCAGAGAGAGCAACCAGGGAAAAGAATAAACCCACTCCTGACATCTACACAAGTAGGTTTCAAGGAATCCTGCTAAATCCTAGAATACAGATAGGCTAAAACACATCCAATAGCAGCAAGTGGTGATAGCGACAAGAAGTATACAAGGGGTAGCTGCTGAATCCAGAACTCATCAACAAAAAGTCATCCCAAAAAAGAGAAAAGGACCAGCGTTATATGGGATCCCACACAAATGAAGCTGAAACCAACTACTGAGACTGGAAGGGGTCCACACAGGTTCCAACTCAGGAGAGGGAACCATCTTAAAAACTGAAGACTAGGGGCGCCCGGGTGGCTCAGTGGGTTAAAGCTTCCACCTTCGGCTCAGGTCATGATCCCAGGGTCCTGGGATCAAGCCCCACATCCCATCAGGGTCTCTGCTCAGCAGGGAGCCTGCTTCCCTTCCTCTCTCTCTGCCTGCCTCTCTGCTTACTTGTGATCTCTGTCTGTCAAATAAATAAATAAAATCTTAAAAAAAAAAAAACTGAAGACTAGTTAAATGATATAATAGTCTATCAGTCTGCCCTCAGAACACAGTATGGAACACCTGGCTGGCTTAGTCGGTTGAGATGTGACTCTTGATCTCAGGGTTGTGAGTTCAAGCCCCATGTTGGGTGTAGAAATTACTTTAAAAGATATAATCTTAACACACACACACACACACACACACACATACAGTGGTCTGTTTGTGAATCCTTAAGGAGATATAATAAAAGGAACTTCCCCCAAAAACTGCAAGAAGAATTTAACTTGATTCAATAAGTCTATTATTATTTTGAAGCAATTACAGATATAATATACAATAGAGAAAATAAGTAATTATGTTACTTTTGCTATGAACGCAATTTTTAGCATAAAGGAGATACAAGATCGAAGAAGTTAAGTAAAACCCCTATAATCTTACATCTGAATTAGAATTATAAATGTGAACATCCCCCCCTCCTTTCCCCTAAAAGCAAACAACTCAGTAGCAGTAAGCACCCATATTGTGGAATTTATCTATTATTCCTCAATAAAAAGGACCACGACTCTTTGGAGAAATGATTGATTCCAGGTCTAAAGCAAGGAATATATAAGATGAGCTGGGCATATTTTGTTGTGCCAGAAAGTAGAAAGCTATAAAAGCTAATAATAGACTCTTGTGAAAAGGACACAGGAGCCATCTAGAAAGGGCTCCCACTGGATAAATGTGGGACAATTTCAGCATCAAAATGTATAATGCCCATGGCAGATACACTTGTGTTGAACCTAGCAAATGGATAAACTTGTTGAATCACTATATTGCACACCTGAAACTAATGTAACATTGCATCAATACCTCAATTCAAAAAAGTACAGTGCCAGCAACTGATTAAAATAGAGTGAAATAGCGAAAGCCAAGACTTCATAATAACCACTAAAAAATAAAAGGAAAGAAGGATGGAATGAAGGAAGGAAGGAAGGAAGGAAGGAAGGAAGGAAGGAAGGAGAGAAGAGGTGAGGCGAGGCCACTGGAAGATACTAAGGCACTATCTTATAACTCTAGAAATTGATGATTAAAGGGAAAGAATTAAGCATTTTATACTACCTTTCCAGTATGAAATACATTTCAGTATAACCAACTAGCCTTAGCAGAGCAAATAAAGCTCTTCTAAAGAATTCTGGCTAATACAAAGAATAAAATAATTGGAAATTACCATTCTCAAGCCCTAAGAAATTCAGTAATTCAAGCACTAATCATCCATGGATGGTAAAACCATTAGGAGAAAAAAATGATGAATGAGGAACTTTACAGTGAAAGGATCAGGCCGGCACTACTGGAATCCACTGAACAATCTTAGCATTACAAAAAGTAAGACAAACTTTATGACAGTTATGATACAATAAAAATCTAACCAAACTTTAGATCTAACTTCCAATCTAGAAGAAATGTGAAGAATAGAGGCATAAATTAAATAATGCCACAGGAAGTAATTAGCAAAATCTAGAATGTGAGGCGTTCTACAGGATAACCATTCTGGCAACAAGTCAGCAGTACTGGAAAAGTGCGGTGGTGGTGGGAGGCGGGGGGGGGACTGTCCAGTGTTTATCTGTTCTAATTTATTTGCTTTTTTTTTAAAGATTTTTTTTTTTTTTGACAGAGATCACAAGTAGGCAGAGAGGCAAGCAGAGAGAGAGAGAGAGAGAGAGAGAGAGAGAGGGAGGAAGCAGGCTCCCTGCTGAGCAGAGAGCCTGATGCGGGGCTCGATGTGGGGCTCAATCCCAGGACCCTGGGATCATGACCTGAGCCAAAGGCAGAGGCTTTAACCCACTGAGCCACCCAGGTGCCCCTATCTGTTCTAATTTAAAAGATAGTTAAAGGGCGCCTGGGTGGCTCAGTCAGTTAATCGTCTGCCTTTGGATCAGGTCATGATCCCAAGGTCCTGGGATAGAGCCCCAGCAGGGAGCCTGCTTCTCCCTCTCCCTTTCCCCTGCTCTCTCTCTCTCTCAAAAAACAAAACAAAACAAGATAGTTAAAAGTCATTAACAATCAGGGGTGCGTGGCTGGCTCAGTGTGTAGAGCTTGAGACTCTTGATCTTGGGTTGTGAATTGATCTTGGGTTGTTTCAAGTTCTATGTTGGGTATAGAGGTTACTTTTTTAAAAAATGAAACAAAACATTTTTTTAAAAAGAGTCATGACACTCAAATACAGTATATGGAGAATTTTGGATGCTGATCCAAACAACCCAACTGTAAAAAGACATATGTTAGACAATCGGGAAATCTCAATAGATGCTAGATGATATTAAGAAAGTCCTGTTAATTGAAGACCTTCTTGTTAATTTTGTGAGGTGTGTTAGTGGCACTGTGGTTTACACAAGGAAGAAAATATCTTCTTTAAAAGCAAACTGAAATATTTAGGGATGAAATAAGTTTGCTTTAATATATTCTAGCAGGAAAAAAAGTTGTAGGAGAAGATATGAAAGAAGTATAAATATTGATGGCAATTAAGTCTGGTTGATGGTTATATAAGGGTTCACTATACTCTGCTTTCTTATATAATTGGGAAATTTTTATAATAAAAAGTAAAACAAAAAAAGAACAAAAAAGTAAAACATACAAAACAGTGAATAAAAAAACAATACAACAACAAAAGAACAGTATGAGCTCTAGAATCAGACTGCTAGGGGACTGAATCCTAGCTCTACCATTTATTAATTGTATGAATTTGGGTGAATCATTTAACTGCTTTAAACGTGGTTCCCTTCAATCGAATGAGGGAAACAGTACCCTATTTATTAAGTTTGAATAAGACAATCCATATAACATAGAATGTTTCTAGTACATGAATAAAAGTCCAGTAATTGTCAGCCATTGTTATCCTTCTTATTATATTATTGTAGAGGATATGATAGCAAAGTCTCCTGAATAGTTCTTTATGTAAAGGGCCAACGTTTATTTTTTTGTCAGAATTCATATTTCTTTTCCAAAAGCACAGATAAAGGATGGATTAAATAGGAAATGGTGATTAAGGAGTACACTTGTTGTGATGAGCATAGGGTTTTGTATGTAAGCACTGAATCATTAAGTTGTACCCCTGAAATGAATAGTACATTGTATGTTAACTAACTGGAATTTTAACAAAAACTAAAAAAAACCCCAAAAACAATAATATAAAAGATATATATACAATACAGATAAATATACAATACCAAACATCTATAAATAACTATTTTCCTTTTCTATTATTCAGGTTTTTGAAAATTAATAAATACAAGCATTATCATCACCAATATAATAGCAAAGGTCTATTGTTTCAAATTTTATACCATTCTTCAGTTAAATTTAAGTGACAGTATTATTAATATTTTATTTAAATTCATGGTTCTACTTTTTAAATTTAAGTTTTCTCTAAAATGATATATAATAGAAAATGTTTAGCTAATAGCAAGTCTAAGAAACATACAAAGCAACCTTTTTCAACTAATCAACTAAAAAATTGAAGAATTTTCCTTGTTTCTAAAGAATAAAATCAGTTTGGTGCTTATAATACATATGCTTTCCATAATATAAAAAAATCCCTTTTGTAAATAAAAAATTATACTGAAGTCTACAGAGCTGAGGCAACTGATAAATTTTTCCTTTCACTTTTAATCAGGCTTCCTGTTGTAAGAGCTCAGCAGACAGTGACGCGAGACACTGCCTCCCAACTTCGGTTCACCTTTGCAGTTCCACAAGGGACACCATGTCAAGATTGTTCAGCTTTTTTGATGAGTGCTGCGTGGGTAACTAATGTGTAAATGCAGATACGTATAGAAAGCAGTTTTGACAGTGATGTATTGCAACTGGTTCCAGATGTCGGTAAGGGATGCTTGGCCAGGCGTTTGGGGCTCCACTGCCACAGAGCAGTGCCGGGACCAAGCCAATCTTCAAAAGACCGTGGCACTTTAATTCTTCAATTAGAGTCTTCTTAAAACAATTACTTTGCTTTTGTTCTTTCAGGAAAACACTGAAATATCTGTACTTTGTCGCTTGTTTTTAAATTTAAGGAAAGGGAGATCAAAATACTGAGCATTCTAACAGTTTGGCTGAAAGGAAAACTTCAAAGCAAACTGCTAAGATACTCAAAACTAAAGCACATATTCCTGTCATATAATGAGAATATAAACTAAATTGCACCAAAACTTGAATATGTAAAACTGACTGATTAGCAAAGTAAACATTGAGATTACCTATCTAATGATATTAGAATTCCTCAAAAATTATCAATATTAATATGGTACATGTATCACAATAATTGGAAATCATATCAAGTTTATTCCTCTCTTTTTGCTGTCTATAAATCTGACAAGTGTATTAGCTAAAGAAAATGACCTGCAGTTGCCTGACTTTAAGAACCAAATGATAAATTTTCTAATAATGCATTTCTAGAACAAAATCCTAGAAAAGAAGGACTGACAAGCAGCGCATGAATAAATGAAATTTCTGGTCCACTGGTTAATGAAGTGCAATGGATGTATACAAAAATTCCAAAACAGAAACACATTATTACAATCATGCAATGAATAGCCTTTAACCTTTAAAATTGATAAAGTTGCACTTTCTTCATGAAAAAATACTGTAACACGGCTCCAATGTAAACATTTGGTCTAATGGGAATTTTTTCAAACAACCTGTCTGTCTCCTTCTTCTTTCAATACCAAACTCCCAGCTCCAATCAAAAACACTCTCAGGGGATCACCTACAGCTACATTCTCTCTATGTGGTTTTGCCATAAGGCATTTTCTCATTGATCAAGGGAACTGCAGAAAGCATGCATTCTGTTTATCCTAGAACAAAGAAGGTGACCTATGTATACTGATTTTCAGTATCAAATCAAAGGTTTTGCAATACTTTTAATAGAAATAAGGGCAAACAAATCTGTCAGAATGATGTTTAGAACTCTATGTTCCTTTTGATTTCCTAATAAATTGAATAAATTGGATATTCTAAATACATTATGAAACTTTTAATATGTGAGAGAACCTTGTGGTCAATAACTTTCTGTTATAAATAAATTGTTTAACTATAGCCCAAAGGCGCTATGTTTGGTCTGATATAACTTCATATGCTAACTGAAAGGTCAAGAGTAGTTTTAAAAACTGACCAATCTTATTTTTCCAGATGGATCATCAAATTTATTTCTAACCTTGCATTTAAATGATCAACCAGTAAAATTTTTTTTTATAATTTTATTTTTTATAAACATATATTTTTTTTTCCCCCAGGGGTACAGGTCTGTGAATCTCCACGTTTACACACTTCACAGCACTCACCATAGCACATACCCTACCCAATGTCCATAACCCCCCCTCCCAACCCCCCTCCGCCCAGCAACCCTCAGTTTGTTTTGTGAGATTAAGAGTCACTTATGGTTTGTCTCCCTCCCAATCCCAACTTGTTTCATTTACTCTTCTCCTACCACATTAACCCCCCATGTTGCATTTCCTCTCCCTCATATCAGGGAGATCATATGATAGTTGTCTTTCTCTGATTGACTTATTTCGCTAAGCATGATACCCTCTAGTTCCATCCACGTTGTCGCAAATGGCAAGATTTCATTTCTTCAACCAGTAAAATTTTATTACAGGCTTAGAATACATTAAAAAATGGTGCCAAATAGCAGAAGAGCTGTAAAGTATTTATTCCCATCTCCCCCTTTTATAGGGTTCTATTACAACAAATCTTTATTGTGACATGCATATCAACATGCCACAACTTAAAACAACCTTAATTCTGGTCCCATCCTAAATATGTTGGTTTTGATTCCTAATAAATTATGTTCAACAAGTAAAAATATCATTGGAGCACTTCTCCATAAACCATTAATTACTCTCAGGGGCGCCTGGGTGGCTCAGTGTGTTAAGCCTCTGCCTTCGGTTCAGGTCATGGTCTCAGGGTCCTGGGATCAGGCCCTGCATTGGGCTTTCTGCTCAGCAGGGAGCCTGCTTCCCCCTCTCCCTCTGCCTGCCTCTCTGCCTACTTGTGATCTCTCTCTCTCCCCTTCTGTCAAATAAATAAATAAATAAATCTTAAAATAATAAAAAAAAAGAAACCAAATACAGAATGTAAAATATTTTTTTAAATTAATTACTCTGAAATATGGAAAATTTGTCTAGGCAGTACAATTATATATATATCAGATCTGGCAGTTCAAAAATAAAATTATTGCCTAGTAAAAATATGGATGCAAGTATATTTAACTAAATGACTTTTGTATTTATCTTTAATAACTCAAAATAAATCCTTTGGACAACAAATCAGAGCTTCTGAAAAAGCAAAATACCAGTTACTATATCCATCAAAAGTCCAAACTTCAAAGCTACTGATATCTATACCCAACACATAAAGATACAGATGACTGAAGTCCTAAATGAATTTAGTCTCTGATTCTGAAAAATAATTGCATAATTCTAGAACAAAGGTATGTATCAAATAGTTTTACTGCTGGTGGCAATATAAACTAGTATAACCAATTTGGAAAGCAATTCAGCAACAGCAAACAAAATTGAATACTTTATAACCCAACGTTTTTTTAAAAGATTTTATTTATTTGACAGAGAGAGATCACAAGTAGGCAGAGAGGCAGGCAGAGGAGGGGGGAGCAGGCTCCCCACTGAGCAGAGAGCCCGATGCGGGTCTTGATCCCAGGACCCCAAGATCATGACCTGAGCTGAAGGCAGAAGCTTTAACCCACTGAGCCACCCAGGTGCCCCATATAACCCAACATTTTTATTTACAGGTATACACCTGAAAGAAGTTCTTGCACGTGGACAAGAATAAATGTGCAGCATATTTATAATAACAAAACTTTGGAAACAATTTAAGTGTCCATCAACAACGAAATGTATATGAAGTTTATGTGCACAATGGAATACTACAAAAGCAGTTAAAATGAATGAAATCGATCCACAGGTATCAAATTGCATACACTCAGAAAACAATGGTGAGGGAAAAGAACAAGATATAAAACAATATATACTGGGACGCCTGGGTGGCTCAGTGGGTTAAGCCGCTGCCTTCGGCTCAGGTCATGATTCCGGGTCCTGGGATCGAGCCCCGCATGGGGCTCTCTGCTCAGCGGGGAGCCTGCTTCCTCCTCTCTCTCTGCCTGCCTCTCTGCCTACTTGTGATCTCTGTCAAATAAATAAATAAAATCTTTAAAAAAAAAAAAAACAATATATACATTATATATATCCAATATACATTATATTATATATATACACCCATATAACTAATATATATAATATGCACTGTATATAATTTATATCAATGCTAAAAATACTATGTATTATTTATTAACACATAGATAAGGTTTTTTTAAATGCAAATGAGAAGCATATGCACTAGCTGTAAGATAAGCACTGCTTTTGTGTAGGTAGGAAAGTTAGTGTGGGCTGAAGGTATGGGAAATCTTCAACCATACATAACTGGGTTTATTTCTTATTAAATATCTGAAGCAGATATGCCAAAATGCTAACACTTATTAAATTTAGCAGAGAGACTATGGATGGTCTGTGCTTGAAATATTTCATAATTAAAAATTAAAATATAAAAATTACATACACCCTACATGACCCTCTACTTCAGAATTTCTACCAATACCTCATTCAAGTGCATTCATTTATACACTGCATAATTTTGTTAGGTTAAAATTATGCCCATAATTGAAGGACAGAGCAATCTATTCTTCCCAATAAGGTCTTCACACAATAAGTTCAACTGTCTAAATACTTAGCACTGATATTACCATTATGATGTTTTTGTAGCATTTATAATCACAGATATTTTTTCAAAGGAAAGATTCCCCTAATCACCAATGACCCTACATTAATCGGTGAATACTCTAGACAAGCTAAAGTCACCAAGCACTTATGATATCTGACTTTCAATCCTGTCTCAAATCTCACATAAAAACATTTTGAGGAAAGAAGAAGGTTACTCCTATCATTCAGGACAAATAATTAAGATATGAGAACAGCAACTAAATCATTTGGATTCAAATGAGGAAGTTTCTTTCTTTCTTTCTTTCTTTCTCTCTTTCTTTCAAATAAAGAATCCTACACATAAAGGATTTGAGCCAAGAAATTTTCAATTAGGTAAAAATCATTCCTGAAATTTTGCTAAGATTGTGGTGAATAAAGGAATTTATGAGGCTAGAACTCTGCACTATAGTCAACTTGAGCAGTTTTTTCCCCAGAATTAAATGCTCTAACTTTTGGAACTAGTTAAATATTAATGTCAATGCCCTTCTCATTCAAAGATACTATGCTAGAATTGAACTAGTTGAAACTGCCACCCACAGTTAACGTTTAGAAAGTTTGTCTCCCAATGCAATATTAAATAGAGTTACAGGATATTCTAGCAAAATAAGGTAAACTACTAGATTAAACTTGGCGATATCACAATCATGGATCGATCCTCTGAAAAACAGACCAAATAAGACAGAAAAAATGGATATTTGCTGCAGTACAGTACATCAGAAGTAAACAGTTATATTTACTTGTAAAACGAGAATACTTACTAAATCAGAGGTTTTCAAAGTGTGGCCCAGGGACCCTGGGGCCCCTCAGGCACCCTCAGAAGTTGGGCAAGGTCAAAACTATTTTCACAATATTACTAAGATGTTGTCTCCCTTTACATTCTTACTTGCCCATGAGTATACAATGAAGTTGACAAGGGGCTTCATGAAGTGTAGAAGATCACAACAGACTGAATGCAGAGTAAATATAAGACTGTTGAAGCCAGACATTAAGAGATCTGCAAAAATTACAAGACAACAGCACTTATCTAAATAATTGTTTTCTTTTGGAAACGACAAGTTGTTTTTTACTTTTAAAATGTTATTTATGTCAAAACACAATCAGCTTTACAGTAAAATAATAAAATTTTAGAACTTTCTAATATAGTAAATATTGAGATAAATTAACCCACAAAAGCAAAAGAACTCTATGGTTCTCAATAATTCTGTGTAGCATGGAAAGTGGTCCTGAAATCATAATGTTTGGGAACAAATGACCTACATCAGAGTTGATATGAAGATTAAAGGAATACATGTAAGGCACTTTTCACAAGGCCTGGCAAATAGCAAGTTCTTAATAAATGGTACCGATTGCGGTTACATTACAAGAGCTGGAGCTACAGAAAGCAAAGTTGAGACCAGGGATTCTTGGAAATTTGATTTTCTCCCTTTCTCTAGAAAATAATGTTGATTAAAAAGTAAAAGTAAAAATCTTTAGACAAATTTAATTCATCATATAGATTCTACTTTAAATTCGGTCACAATAGGTCTATATATTATCTTTTGAGACCTTGTAAATATCCTTATAAATGAGGAAGGCCTGATTCACTAGACCTAAAATATACCTTTGAGATTACCACTAGGAAAACAACAACAAGAAGCCTTTGTGTCCTGTGCCAAGCACAAATTAATTAGGATATTTCATTCTCATGAAATTAAAGGCATACCTTCCTTGCAAATACTGGATCAATACGGGAACAGGGGATGACAGAAATGGAGGGCCCTAGAGGAAGCTTCAAGATCCTTGATTACAGGCATACCTAGCACATTTCCAAAAGAAACCAACAGATACAGACTCACAAACTGAGGAGGTCTCTTTCACACTAATGGTCAAGCAGCTCTTCCACAAAGTCAATCAAAATCTGTACTGCTTTCATTTTAAGGTCACCTCCTTATGTTTCAACTTCTGTTATTAAAGATAGAATTAAGTATAAAGTACAAAGGAAAAGTAATAGTGGTAAGAGTAAAATTACATTTTAACACAGAAACCAAGAACTTAGCATTGAACTTAGAAAAATTCTTCAACCCTTTTTAATCTTCTTTTCTCTAATTATAATGCCTCCCAAATCTCTTAACTTTCCCAATGGATCTATCATTCATTCTCTTACCATTCTTTTCTATTTTCTAAACTCCAAAATAAAAATGTACTGGATCCTTTTGAATTTTTCTAAAAAAGCAAAATGATCCTAAGTAGCTACCACAGAAATTCTGAGGCACTGATAGACAATTGAGCCATATAAAATTATCTTAGGAACCATGTGACATATAAAATTGTCCCTAAACCTAACATAGAAAACAGTCTTTAAAGCTATCACCAAAAAAATATGATCTCGCCCCTTAAAAAAAAGCAGTATGAACATTATGTAGGTTAAGTTCAGTCTTTTTGAAACTGTTTGCAACTTAAATCAACATTAAGATAAAAGTAACAAAGTGTTAACACACAGAGGTGTATAAAATCCATTATCTGAGTAACACAGACAAGTGAATAAAAGTAAATATAGAGAGTCATGACAACTTTTTAAATAATGTGTCTATTTTTATATACTACAGTGACTGGGATAAATTTGAAAATGTTAATAATCAGCAGCAATGATAGACACTTGCAGAAGGAACCAGGGAATGTTCACTCCCCTACCCTCTCCCACAACTGTATTTCTGAAAACTTTTTTAAATTTTTAAAGATTTTATTTATTTGACAGAAAGAGGGACAACAAGAAAGGGAACAAAAGCAGGGGAAGTGGGAGAGGGAGAAGCAGGCTTCCCACTGAGCAGGAAGCCTGACACCAGGCTCCCAGGACCCCAAAGATCATGACCTGAGTTGAAGGCAGATGCTTAACAGGTGAGCCCCCCAGCCGCCCCTGTATTTCTGAATTTCAAACATCATAGTGGCTTCACAAAACATGGCTGTACTATAAACCTTCACATGCAAAAAATGTACTTGCTAAATGGTTTGCCCATAGGCCCTGAGACTTAGTGAATGGTAACAGTTACTAACAAAGAAAAATTCATTTTTTTAGCTACTTAGCAAAAAACAAAAATCCCACAAGTATATAGAAAGCATACACAAATAAACAAAGTACACCCAAATAATAAAACTGCTGAGACAGTTTATCTATAAAATACCCAAATTCAACTACTCATTAATGTGAATTTCATAAGTATGAAGTACTGAATTAAAGTTGAGAATGTCACAATTGTATTACGTGAAATTTTAAATAATAATCCAATACAATCAGCTACAACACTGAGATGATAGCCTACATAAGTATACGGGGAAACATTAATGGAATATATGTATTTATTAGATTATACAGCCTTTCTTTTACTAGTCAAATTATAATCCAAGTTAAAATCAAACAGATTCATTTTAAAAACTTTTCTGAACTGAAAATTTGTGTTCATAAAAGTAATGTCACCTGTTAAATCTGAATGTAAAGCATGCTCAGGGAGTATCAAGTTTCGACATGAAGAAATACCACCAGTTAGCATTCTGAATGAAGTGCTATCACTTTCAGTAAAAGTATTATTATTTACAAAGAAAAACCACATCTAAGAAATGTTTTTAAACTCTAGAGAAGAACACACCCCCCTCCCTGCCAAAGAATACCTCCTTTAAAAATAATTTTAAGGGGCGCCTGGGTGGCTCAGTGGGTTAGGCCGCTGCCTTCGGCTCAGGTCATGATCTCAGGGTCCTGGGATGGAGTCCCGCATCGGGCTCTCTGCTCAGCAAGAAGCCTGCTTCCCTCTCTCTCTCTCTCTCTGCCTGACTCTCCGTCTACTTGTGATCTCTGTCTGTCAAATAAATAAATAAAATCTTTAAAAATAATAATAATAATAATTTTAAGTGATTAGTAAAGAACTTTCCCAGATCTTCTGCATACTAAACCTAAAGGAAAAACACTGTTAAGACTACCAGTAAGAGTATTCCTTACATCACCACTGACTAGACAATAGGATAAAGTCCATTTTTGTAAAGACACACAGTGTATATGCTGAGGTTAAAAATACTTACACAAAATTTCCCTAACAAATGAACAATATATTAGGTTTGCAAGCATGTCAGTTCTCTGCCACTGTTTACAACCCACCTTTAAATATTAAACTTTAATTTTACTTATTTAGGAAAATTTATATAATTCTTCATAGCACAATTTAAAAATAACTCCACTATTAATGCAAGCCCTTTATTTAATCACAGGCTAATTTACTCCTGACAGAAAGTAAATTCCACTATTTTCTGTGAGGCTTTATGAAATTGCCATCATTTTTAATTAATTCTTAATTAAAATATATTACACCACAGCTTCTACCCATCTCTCTTGATATTCTAACATAATCAATTCAAGACCATTTACATATCATTAATTAAAAGCCTTCCTTTCTCATCCTTAAAATCATAATGAGGCTCTATTTCTCATTAGCAGCCTTTAAGGGATAAAATAACAATAGAATCAAGAATGAATGGTAATTTAAAAAATAATAATAATTTATGCCTTTAAAAATTATATAGTGGACAGTGTGATTTTCAGGCTTTCTCAACTTTGGGGAATACCTGAATTTTTTCTCTCTGTTTTTCAACACTGAGCAACAATTGGCTATAATTTGAAACTAATCTTCAAAAGAGATAAAAATTAGTTAAGTAAGAAACAGCATCTTTGAAACCAGGAAAAACCAAATAGATGTCTATAGCTGGACAATGACAAGTCCTACCATGAATGCTACAAACAAGTTAGTTACTATAAAAGAGTGAAAAGAAGACAATTAACATTACCTTGTCTTCAATTCCATTTTATAAAATTGCCCTCAATTTTCAGAAATGTAACCTGAACCCTCTTTATGAACCTTTGCTTTTAAAAGGATTCTTTCTTCCAAACAAAAGCCCAATGTTAACATCTCTTAAATCTTAAGATGTAATTAGAAAAACGTAATTGAAATTTCTATCTCTATGCATTTCTTACTAGTTTACCACCGTCAGAATGAAGTATCTGTGGTTACATGAAGAACTGAAAAAGAGAAGCTCGTAGGAAGTTCTATAATTAAAATCCAGAGCTATGGTATGTTTTACACATTCTTAAATGAGCTGTGATATATGCTGGCACTATAAAAAGTTATCATTTATTGGTAATGAAAGGTAAAAATTAACCACCTATTCAATGATTTTACCTCTTCTAGAGGCTTTAAAGCCAAATACAGCTTGAGAGAAGATTTATAGTAACTCATGACTTTTAACCCACTATTTTCAATATTTTGGCTGTAAGTTACAAAATTAATACAACCTCAACTACGATTACTTTTATGATTAGTATAAAATAAAATTTCATTGCATTTCTTCTGCTTTGAGAAACTGCAATGGTATTGCCTTATGCAATACAACCCAAAAAAAAAGACTGACTTAAACCCTAATTTGTTACAATTTTCTGGGTTTATTATTTATAATTATTTTTCCAGGCCAAACTATGAACATAAGTGGGAACCAAGTGAGTATCAAAATGTGACCAAAAAAATAATACCACATAATAGAGGCAAAATAAAACCAGACTCATGTCTTGGAAATTTTATGCAGACTTCTTGTCACCAGCATTAACTATATCTAGGTGCTTCATATCAGGCAAATCAGATTTATATCACTGTCTTCTGTCAAATGCAGGTGCTCCACCACAACTTGTCAAGACAGCCTGTCTGCATCCTCACACGTCAGACAGAATCACAGCACTTGGTGTTTTGGTCTGTTGACAGCAATTTATTTTGATGTGTTGTCACAACATGGAATTCTTCAACGCTCTGCACCACGGTGCCAATAAGTCCCACTATACTTTTTCCTACTGCCAGATGCTACAGGTTTAGTAAGGGAGAGGGCAAAGTTTTGCCGTACTTTTAAAAACCCCTTTATGAAAGGTCTAAGGAGTTAATTTGAAAGTGGGGAAGAGTGCTCAATGGAAAAAGCATCTTCAGCCACTCCTTAATCCCAGCCTCCAACATTCTGTCTAACATCACAGCCAAATAATCTGGGGGAAGCATAGCCAGCAAGCCTGGCAGGAACCAGGGACTCTCAAAATCCTGAAAGTAAAAAATCAGAGTCGTACATCCCAAGGCTACACAATAGCTTGGGCTGCACATCCAGTGTGGTCGATCGTTTTCTCCGCTCTTTCACAGGGCTCGTTCCAATGCCACAGTAAAAACTTCAGCTGAGTACGGTGCAAACATTTATTATGTACCTACGTGTAAAGCCTGGCACTAGGGGATACAGGAGCATGAGATGATGAATGGGAAGAGATTTCTTTTGGGTTTTTAAAACTACATTTTCCAGAAATCTGTACAAATTCTACATTACTCCTTGAAGAATGCAAAATACAACTTACACAGGAAATAATTTTAAAAGACAGTTAATGAAATGTAGAAGATAACAGTCACAAAAAAGCTCAGAAGTTTTAAACTTCGTAATCTTTTCTTATACTATATTTTAACTTCAAATTAAAAGCTTTTATCTGAAATCAGTTTAAAAATAGATATACAGGATTATACTAGATACACATTTCCATTCATGGATAAAGATTTGTCAATATCTACATCTAAACCCTTTTCTTATAAACAAGGAAGATAATCCATAATATTTGCATGTTTCCTATTTCCACATATTTCAAATTCTTCTATTATAGCTAGAATCAAAAACTTCAGTTAAAATATAAAATCAACACTTTCTTGAAAAATTAAAAAGCAAAGCATTAGCTTTAGATTTGGAATTACATAGTGGAAAATTCAAGATTAAAGAAAGTTTTTGTCAAATTGATGACATTTCAAACAAGTTAATATATGCAATGGAACCAAATAATAAAATTCCTCTTTGAAAAAAGGTGAACCACAAGTATAAGCGCAACTTAAAAAAAAACAAGTATGACTATATAATAACAAGTATGTAATGCTCATTTTCAGACTTTATAACTATAAGAAATATTTTATAGTTATAAGCAGGGACTCTGGTACTACTTATCATCTACAGCTAGGGCACACTATAGTCAGAACACCTTATCTCCATGGAACTCCATTATAATTTTTTTTAATGCAACAATCCTTATATCTTCTCTGTAAGGTAAGTGGGCAGTAGAGTAAATGGTGTTTTTTTTTTAAAGATTTTATTTATTTATTTGAGAGAGAGAGAGAGAGATAGCGGGCACGAGTTGCAGGGGAGGCAGAGGGAGAAGCAAAGACTCCCTGCTGAGCAGGGAGCACAACACCGGGCTCAATCCCAGGACCCTGAAATCATGACCTTAGCCAAAGGCAGATGTTTAATTGACAGAGTGATCCAGGCACCCCTAGTAAACAGTACTCTTTAAAATTTGCATAACAAAATAAATAAGACAAAAGATGTTACTGACAGAATTAAGCTGAATAAAAGAACTCTCAAACTTACAATGTTTCCATTAAATTATATTCTATGAATTCTTAAATTAGGTAAGTCTAGTAGGGCTGCCTTTTGGCACAACTCTAGAAGTTACCATTCACAGAGTACTTTATAAATGGTCCAACCTGGAGTTGTACAACTCAGTAAACCTGACACTAAAGATAGCTTCAATGAAGTTACTGCGTGTGTGTGTGTGTGTGTGTGTGTGTGTGTGTGTGTGTGTGTTTCTTCCAGGAAAAAAAAAAAAAGAGGTCTATCTATGGCACAAACCTTAGTCTATTCTATAAGAAGATTACATTATCACATCAAACACAAGTATCCTCTAGCCCACCTCCAAAGTCTCTGTGAAAATAAAGCTTTGAATAGTGTTTGAGTATGGGACACAAATACTCTTGATGATCTGTTACAGGTTGATTTTTAGCTAGTAAGTAAGTATGACAAGTAAACAGTAAGTGCATATGATATAATATGTGCTATATCCAGAATGCATGTCTAAACTACTTTAAAGAAACCAGTCACACTGACACATAAAGTCTACATGTAGCCTTTATATATTGGCACTAATAATACCAGACAACACAGAACAATCTTCACTGGTTTCCTGATTGACTTTGGAAAGAATGGAAAACTAAGTAGAAATGTAGTCTTAAAAAAATAGTTTGTGGGGCACCTGAGTGGCTCAGTGAGTTAAGCCTCTGCCTTCGGCTCAGGACATAATCTCAGGGTCCTGGGATGGAGCCCCACATCAGGCTCTCTGCTCAGCAGGGAGCCTGCTTCCCCCTCTCTTTCTGCCTGCCTCTCTGCCAACTTGTAATCTCTCTCTCTGTCAAATAAATAAACAAAATCTTCCTTAAAAAAATAGGTTGTTTCTCACTTAACAGGTGAAGAGTAGCTACATATGAACAGGTATATTAACCTGCAGAAAAATGAAGCCATGTAAGAACCCTGGCTTTTTTTTTTTTTCCAAAAATAGCCCAAAAAGCCCAACCATCTGCTAATCTAAAAAATGAGACATTAAAAGAAGACAGAGAATTAAAGAGCTAGTAAAGAGAATGGAGATCTATATAAAAGATGATAAGGCACAAAGACCATGGAGGGAGGAAGGAGGGGAGAGACGAAGGAAAGATTGAAAACTTGAGGACACTGATAAACCCTGCACCCAGTTAAAACTAATATAATAAAAATAGAGCTAACTGGACCATCAGTGGGAAGATTTGGACTCTAATGTTTATTCCAGTTTGCAACTCACTTAGGCAAGTGACCTTTGGTAAATCCCTTACTTAGCCTCTCTAATCCTAGTTTCCTATTTTGTAAAACAAGAAAAATGCATGTCCCACCTACATCAAAGGTTATCATGAGGGCTAAATAGATTATGTAAAAGCACTCTGAACAGTATAAAAGTACTATAACAATATTCAAGAGCAACTTAAGATAACTGAAAAAACTACCTATTACTTTTAGATGTCTGGTTCAAGATAGCCCACCGAGCACATGTGTTTCAATCTCCCCTCTTCCCTTCCAAATTCTCACTGATAGGACAGCAAAGGGTATAAATCCACTGAGAAGGGAGGAGGGGCTGCAGAAGACCAGATTTTGATAAATTTCTGGAAGACAAATAGCAAATGAGACTGCACTGAGAAATACACCATAGTGGAGAAAACCCAGATTAAATCATGGGAAAGAGCTGCAGTGGAAGTAGGAGTCCGTTTTCCCAGTAAAGACTAGGAGATGTCCAAAGCTTGGATAGAGAGAAGCAATGGGAAATGGGGCAGTTATTAAAAGATGGAACACCTGGGCGATTTGGTCCCTCCCAGTTTCCAACACATACTTAACCATTGCAAAGAATATCTTTTGCCCCTGGGGTAAAGACAGACAATTGTTTCCCAAAAATTAAAACGTAAAATTAGAAGTATAACAGAGGAGGGGATACTAACTTTCTCATATTACATAATGAAAGTCAAGAAAGACAACCTAATGTTGATGGAATCAAAGTTAGAGGACAGATTATTCATGTGGAAAAATAACCTGTAGCAGAACTAAAAATAATAACTATAACTTATAAAACTGGAGACGAAGAGGAGGAAAGGAGTAGGAGATAGTATAAATAAACCAAATAGTTCAATGAAAAAAACTACATACTTAGTTTAGAAATAAGGTAGGGCAACCAGCAGAAAAATTAAAAACAGATAGATGAAATGAAATACGCTCTCTAAAGAGCGAGACTATGGGAAGGATAAAGAAGAGGCTACAGAATTTTTTCAACTGTGTAGGGAGAGTACTTTTATATTAAAATTATCTGCTAACTATTTGAAAAAGATTCTTTTGAAAATGGACTGACCCAGAAAGTTAGCCTGAGGGCCATAAAATCTGGCTACCTACTCTGACGTCTTTCAACCTTTAGAAAAAAACAGACATAATTTTTCAGGTCTTGAGGAAAAAATTATCTTCCTAAGCACACAAGTAAGGAAAAAGGAATGGAAGTGAGAAATAAGAATGATTTTATCTTTCAGCACTCTGATAAAAGATGAGTCAGAAACAAGGGGCTGTAATTCCCTAATCCTTCAGGCTGAAGAATGGCAATGGGGAATAGTGTTTTCAACCTCAAATTCCTATTCTAGAAGTTGTTAATCGGCTTGAATGGTGGATGGCTTAATTATATAAGGACCACATTAATGTCTCAGAGGAGGGAGAGTGATCTGATAGGAGGTTTTAATTTGAAACACTCTTCATAAAATTAAAAATGAATGCCAAACAGACTATAATCTGTGCCTCTGTGGAGATGTAAAAGTCCAATACAGCTGTAAGAATACTAGTGTGATCAATTGGGCTTTAAGGCCCAATTGATCCACTACTAGTCAATAATCATGAATATTACTCATTGGGCACTCAAAAGGGAGTAAGCAGTCTCCATTTCTGTTTCAGCTGGTAGGTCTTTCTATATGTTGTTTTCAGGCAATTAGAAGAAGTGCCTACATTTGTGAAAAAAGAACATTTTCAGACTCTTCATGCCTTCTGGAATTACTCTGTGGGACTAAAAATCCTGGAAGCCAAGTGTATCTAGGTTACAGCACACTTAAATAAAAGAGTACAGTTTGGGAAAATATGGATCTATTCTGTTCTGTTCTAGAATTTTACTAGCAATTTAGCATTCAAAAAAGGTGTAGGACCAAACTGGCAAGGTCAACTCTGTATAAAGTTAAAAGCTAACAAAGGCAATAGCTCTTTCTAAAGTATACACAAGTACCATAACAGCAAGGTCAAACATGAAAGTATCCATCCTTGGGGGACAAATTCTATCTGCTAATTTTGATCCATTCCTGGTTTTCTAGGATCCAGGACCACTATTGACAGATATGTTTGCCTTCGTTGTTGGACTCTACAGCAGTGCTGTCCAGAAGAATTATAATGCAATCCATACAGGTCATTTTAAATTTCTAATAGTGAAGTTTGAGAAAGCCAAAAGAAACAGATAAAATTAATCTTAATAACATATAAATTCAACATATCCAAAATATTATCAGTTCAACATGTAGTCAATATTCTAAAACTATTCATGAGATATTTTATGCTGTTTTCAGTCTTTTAAACTTGGTGCGTATTTTACAATCATAGCTCACCTCAATTCAAACAAGCCACATTTTAAGTCCTTAATCACCACAAGTGGCTAGTGGCTGAAACACTCTCACTTGAAAAGTTCTCCTCTCAGTTGACAGGCATGACTTAATGTCAGTTCCCAAGTCAACTGTAGTTGCCTAATATCATACAGAACAAGCAGGAGTCCTCTTAGTTGTGATATGAGAGGTCTTTCTCTTGAAAGAACCAATTGGACTGACGAAATGAACACACTTGTTTGCCTCCACTCCTAACTGAAATCCTATCACAAGGATGATAAAAAGGGAGGGGAAGCACACAAATCTCCAAGAAGAAAGAGCATGAAAACAGACAAGAAAGAGCCCCATTTTGTTCCCAGAACATCAGGAGCCAGACCTACAGACAACCCCACTTTCTTCTCTTCCTTTCTAGCAGGATATTCATACAAATCTCTCAGAGGAACTGACCAACCTAAGAGATGCAGATCTGACAGCTGGATGCTCACAAACTAAACCCACCATTCTACGACAAAAACTACCAAAACCAAGAAGCTCCACTCACACACAGTCAATTTTCAACAAGCTTTTAAGTGCGTGGAAGCTTATTCTTCCATTCTCAAGCATTTACTGAGAGCCTACTATGTGTCAGGCACTGTTCTAAGCAGTGGGGATACAGTAATGAACAAAACAAAGTCCCTCTCTCAAGGAGCTTATATTCTAAAAAGAATATAGACAATACACAAAGGAGCATATATAACAGAAGTAGAAATAAAGCAGGAATGGAGAATAGAGTGTAATGGGTCGGGGGAAGGAGGAATATTGTTTTAACTCAGTATGTCAGGAAGAGGGTCTCTTATGAGGATAAATTCCAGCAAAGGCCAGAAGGAAGGGTGGGAACCACACAGCTATCTGAGCAAAGAGTGTTCTAGGCAGAGAGCAGAGCAAGTATAAAACCCCTGAAAGAAGACTACATTTGGCCTACTGGAGAAACACAAAGAGGCCAGTGCAGCTGGAGCAAAATGAGTGGCACAGAGTGATGGGGGTTAATATCGGAGAGGTTGAAGTAGGCCACAGCACACAGGCCTTGAAGACTCTAGTTACGGACTCAATTTTTATTTCAGGTAAAATGGTAAGCTGTGAGAAGAGGAGTGATATTATCTCATTTATACTTTGAAAAAATCACTTTGCCAGTTGTGTGAAGAAATGACTGTAGGGTAGCATGGATGGAAGCAGAGAGATCGGCAAGAAGGCAATTGGAGTGGTCAAAGCAAGACATAAAGGTTGCTTGACAAAAGGAGGAAGAAGTGAAAAGGAGTAAGATGTGGGTTATGCTTTTGTTTTTGCTTTCAATAATCTCAAACTTATAAAAAGGTAGCAAACAAAAATAGTACAAAGAGCACTCATACATCCATTACCAGATTCAGCCATTTACCTATTATCAACACTTTACTCCTATCAAGTGCATGCATGCATGCACGGACACACACACACAAACACACACTTATATACACAAATTTTCTTTTTTGAATCACTTGAGGGTAGGTTACATATATCATGGTTCTTTCCCCCTAAACATTCAATATTTCATAAAAATGCAATATTCTCTTATACAATCACAGTGATCAACTTCAGTATACTTAACATGATACAATGCTTTTATCTAATCTACTGTTTATACTCCAATTTTGTCAGTCAACCCAATAATGTCCTAGCATTTTATCCCCTCCATCTCAGGATCCAGTCTAGGATTGGATCCTACCTTTTGCTGCCAATCTCTTTAGGTTCCTTTAATCTGGAACATTTTGAGAACACCGATGACACTGAGATTTTTGAAGAATAAAGTCCTCTCCCCCCATTTTAAAATTAGAATGTTTCTCATTTAGGGTTTGTCTGACATTTCCTCATGATTAGATTATGTATTCCCAGTGATGCATGGGTGATGTTGTAATCTTCTCAGGGTATCACATCTGGAGGCACAGAATGTCCATCTGTCCCTTACTAATGCTGTTAATTTGATCACCTGGTCAAGGTATTGTCTAATTTCTATGCTGGACTACTAATGTTATTTTTTCTCCTTGTCACTCAATCTCTGGGGAGACACTTTATGACCACACAAATATTCTACTCCTAAACAAAATTTCCCCCTATATTAAAATTTGTTGATGATTCTTGCCTGATCCACTCTTAACTATAAACATTATGAAAAGATGATTTTCCAACTCTAACAGTCTTTCCACACTTACCAGTCGGTCTCTGCATTTGACCGTTAAAGCTCTCCCTCTTCACCCATTTATTTATTTATCTATCTGTCCCTGATCAGTACTGACTCATGAATTTTTATTTTTTCCAATGGTTTATAATTCATTTCTGATTTAACTATTTTGGAGCTCAAACTGTCCCAGATTTGGCAAGTGGAAACTCTCCAGACTGGCTCCTATGTCCTTGTGACATGTCCTGATCATCTTTTTCAGCACTTCCAAATATCCTCGCATAAAAAGATCTCCAGGATTGTCTTACACCTACCTGCCCCAGCCCTAGAATCATCCAGTTCTCCAAGGTGCTTGGTTTTTAGTCGGGAGTGGTATTAAACACTAAGACCTAGGTAGTAGTCATGCACATTGCTACTGGGACGTCTTTGTTTCTTGACCTTTCAGATTCTGATTTAAAAAAAAAAAACAAGTGAACTTGCTGATGGAGTGAATACTGGCTGTAAAAGAAAAAGAAAAATCACAGGTCTCCAGGGCTTCTAGCCTGAGCTACTAGATGAGTGATGTTGGCCTTTACTAAAATGAGGAAGGGAAAGTTTACAGAGAAATTCAAGAACCCAATTTTGGATATGCTGATTTTTGATGTTTATTAGATATCCAAGTGGAGATACTGAGCAGAAAACTAGTTGAGCCCAGAATTCTGGGGAGAGGATCAAAGTGACAATATAATTTTGGGAAATATCAGCACATTAATATTTAAAGCCAAAGGACTAAATGAATAAGCAGATAAAAATCACCAGACATTTGAGGAAATGTCTCTAACATGAAAGCTAGACCAAAACAAACAGAAAAATATACATATAAGAGGAAAAACAGACAATGCATATAGCAAACAAAAAAACAGAAAAAAAAAAAAAAGACTAAAATATCCTCAGTCGTACCCTTGAAGATAGGAAGACCTGTGTCTATGAAACAGAAGGGAGGAAAGGAAGGGAGGAGAAGATGAAAGAAGGATTTATTTAATTCAGTACAAAGGTTTCAGGTAGGGCTAAGCAAGGCAGATGTCTGAAGGGAAGAAGAGAAGTAAACACATTCAATGAAGGGTTGGCAGTTCCCAAAGGGAGTTTTGGAGAGTATCTGTATCCTTTACCAATGGCAGCCTACTATGGGCTGTGGGACTCCTGCTCAGGGTGAGGAGAATATTCACTGGTCTCGGTGGGGTAGGGGGAAAGGAGGACTGAACCATCCTATGGTACCACAGCCTAAGAAGGGTAAGAAGATGGTGAGGACATAAGACTAGGGAGGTGAGGCAAGCAGTGACAGGAGGTTAGTTATAATCAGGGAGGACTGATCTAATAATTAAATATATTAAGTTAATGGAAACCAGGTTTCACACTAGCAAAAAAGGGAGATACAGACATGAAACAGGAGAAAATTAGAATGAACTTTGTGGTGTTGAAATGGATTCATGGTTTTCTAGATAAACAGATACGATATTGATTAAAATTTGTTCTGATTGTGTGTGTATATATGTGCGGTGTGTGTTGGAGGGGGTATTCCCTACATATTTTTCATTGAGGAGACCCAGAAGCAGCAACACCCAATAGCAATGAATGAACCTTATACATAAATCTTAGTTTCTTTTTCTTTTTTTTAAAGATTTTACTTACTTATTTGACAGACAAGAGACACAGTGAGAGAGGGAACACAAGGAATGGAAGAGGGAGAAGTGGCTTCCCACCAAGCAGGAAGCCCGATGCTGGGCTCAATCCCAGGACCCTGGGATCATGACCTGAGCCAAAGGCAGACGCTAAATGACTGAGACACCCAAGTGCCCCTAAATCTTGGTTTCTAAATGTCATTCTCCACTAAAAGAAACAAGGGATACTTAGAGAATATGGCTGATTCCAAGGCTGGGGCAAGGAAAATGTAAGATGATTTGGAACCTCTTGATGGACCCGAATGTAAGGAATGGCCCAAGGAATAATGAAGATGTGTCAAAATGACACAGAAGACAGCCTGTTAAGGGCTTTCACTGGCCATGAAAATTGCAGAGAAAATGGCCCCAACATTAATGAGTTGCTGACTAAATTATATTAGTCTGAGCCTCCTGTTACATAAAAAAAAGAAATCCTGAGTTGCTTAAATGACAGTACTTGGGGTTTTCATTACTTGCAACCTATACCTATGTGCAAGATGGACAGGAGCGATGATTGAAAGCCTTCGAGTCCTTGTATTGATCAAAAAGGTAAGAGACTAAAAACTTTGAATGCTCGTAAGATAATCACTGCGGTAAGGCACCATGTTGATACCCTAAATAGAAGTGAATGTGAAACTCAAGTGTGTAGATGGAAAACAACAAAGCAAACCTAGTCAATGAAAAGAGTCAAGTAATAGACTATATCTGTAATGTTTTACTTCCTTAAAAGATCTGAAGCAAATGTAGCTAAATGGATATTTTTAATAGAGCTGGAGGTACATCGTTGTTTATTAGTCACTAAATTTCTGTATGCTTTCAATAGTTCATAAAACATATTTTCTTTTTTTTTTAAGATTTTATTTATTTATTTGACAGCGATCACAAGTAGGCAGAGAGGCAGGCAGAGAGAGGAGGAAGCAGGCTCCCTGCTGAGCAGAGAGCCCGGAGGCGGGGCTTGATCCCAGGACCCTGAGATCATGACCTGAGCTGAAGGCAGAGGCTTTAACCCACTGAACCACCCAGGCGCCACCTTTTCTTTTTTTAATAGATTTTATTTATTTATCTGATGGAGAGAAAGATCACAAGTAGGCAGGGAGTCAGGCAAAGGGCGGGGTGGGGGGAGAAGCAGGCTCCCCGCTGAGCAGAGAGCTGGATGGGGGGCTCGATCCCAGGACCCTGAGACCATGACCTGAACCGAAGGCAGAGGCTTAACCCACTGAGGCACCCAGGCACCCCAAACATAGATATTTTCTTAAAGGCCAATTAAGAAGCCACTAGGCAAACATTCTATCTCCAGCCAAGGAAGATCTGGACCTCATGTTTATCATCCAAATAAGGATTTAACCATCAGTTAAGAAAGTTTAAGGAATCAAGAAAGATAGAGACAATTCTAGTTAGTTTAATTAGAAGAGATATTTCTGAAAGATATTACAGAGCTTTTAGAATTTTCCAGAGGGCCTATGCCTATGTAACTTGCAACACCCAAATCCTCACGTAGGACTGCCACTAGGCATGGAGACCACACCTCACATCTTTTTTTTTTTAAACATTTCTATTTTTTTTTAAGATTTTATTTTATTTATCTGTTTGACAGACAGAGATCACAAGTAGACAGAGAGGCAGGCAGAGAGAGAGGGGGAAGCAGGCTCCCTGCTGAGCAGAGAGCCCAATGCAGGGCTCCATCCCAGGACCCTGGAATCATGACCTGAGCTGAAGGCAGAGGCTTAACCCACTGAGCTACCCAGGTGCCCCCACACCTCACATCTTGAGAGGTAAAGGTGTGTGACTACAAGCCCCACCATTTGCCACCTATGAAAGCCAATATCTATGCCAGCTTTGACACTTTTATTAGGAACAGATTCCATACTGTGCCATCTTCTTCACACTTTCCTCTCCTGAATTCAAATGACTACATCTAGTTGGCTGGGTCTGGATCAGATGCCTGACCCCTTGCTTCAGAAAAGATGAGGAGGGCACTTGGGTGGCTCAGTCATTAAGTGTCTGCCTTCAGCTCAGGTCATGATCCCAGGGTCCTGGGATCAGGTCTCCCTGCAAGGTGGGGAGTCTGCTTCTCCCTCTGACCCTCTCCCTCTTATGTTCTCCTTCTTAAATAAATAAATAAAATCTTAAAAAAAAAAAAAAAAAGGTGAGGAAATGGTTTTCTGGCTTGGAGACACAGAACTAAAAGTAGCATTTTCCCTAATAGAGGACAGATGTTTAAAAGATGCTGAGTAACTACATATATAAAAATATCCAAAAGTCCACTACAGTCTGAGATCATTGAAAACTGGCCAAAGAGGCCGACTTAACACAAGTAGAAATAGGGTCAGGCATAGTCAGAATGAAGTGTGAAGAGACCTCATCAGGAACAGAGAATTACATGCATGGCTTACTGGGTACTGTAAAGAGCTATTTATCCCCACATACATACGAACACACACAGAACACATGAACCGACTCACTCCTCCCCTGAAAGCTTAACATTACATCATAAAGTATATTCTTTTTTTTTTTTTTTAGATTTTATTTATTTATTTGACAGACAGAGATCACAAGTAGGCAGAGAGGCAGGCAGAGAGAGAGGGGGAAGCAGGCTCCCCGCTGAGCAGAGAGTTCCATTCGGGGCTCGATCCCAGGACCCTGAGATCATGATCTGAGCTGAAGGCAGAAGCTTAACCCACGGAGCCACCTAGGCGCCCAAGTATATTCTTTTGAACAAAATGATCTTTTAAATTGAAAATCCTTTGAAAATTATAAAACATTAACCTAACATCAGTCAATAGTAAGTTAGTATAGGGATGCCTGGATGGCTCAGTCGGTTAAGCTTCTGCATTTGGCTCAGGTCATGATCCCACGGTCCTGGGATAGAGCCCTGAATTGGGCTCCCTTGCTTGGGGGGAAGCCTGCTTCTCCCTCTGCCTGCTGCTTCCCCTGCTTGTGCTCTCTCTCCTTCTCTCTGACGAATAAATAGAGTTTTGAAAAAATAGTAAGTCAGGGCACCTGGGTGGCTCAGTGGGTTAAAGCCTCAGCCTTCAGCTCAGGTCATGATCCCAGGGTCCGGGGATCCTGGGATCGAACCCCGCATTGGGCTCTCTGCTCAGCTGGGAGCCTGCTTCCCTTCCTCTCTCTCTGCCTGCTTCTCTGCCTACTTGTGATCTGTCTGTCAAATAAATAAATAAAATCTTTAAAAAAAAAAAGAGTAAGTCAGTATAGAATACTGGCCTCTAAGAGACAAACACTAAGAAAATGAAAGGTTTTACAAAAGCAAAGAGAAGGGAGGGGTCATTTGGGAATCTGTAAAACTAGGCCTCCAGAGGGATGGTACAAAAGTCAGGAAGCACCTAGAACGAAAAGAGACTAAGTGAGGAGAGGTTTAGAAGAAATTATGGGAATTTTGCTGAAGATAAAGTTTTCTTCCTCCACAAATCAACCCAGGGTTCTAGAGCTATCCACTGATCCAGAGCTCCAAATGTTAAAGTAAATTTTATCATCTGATAGAATCCCTAGCTTTGGAGATTTCCTCATTCCATTATCTGTTTCTGTACTTAAAGACAAAAAGACAGGTAGTCATTTCAACTGTCCCTACTGTCTTGTTTTGAAAAGTATTAAAGTGTATTGAGTAGATATTTTAAACACACACACACACACACACACACACATATATAAAAAGTATACATATGGTATACTGCTAGTAGGAATGTAGAATGGTGTAGTCCTCAAAAGGTTAAACATAGTTAGGTATCAATTCCACTCACAGGTATATACTCAAGAGAAATAAAAACATTATGTCCATATGAAATCTTACATACAAATATTCATAGCAGCAATATTATAAGAGCCAAAAAGAGGGAACAACTTAACTGTCCATCAGCTGATGAGTAGGTAGGTAAAATATGCTCTATCCATACAATGGAATATTTTTTGCCCATAAAGAAAGAGCTGATACAAGTGACAACAAGAATGAATCTTCAAAAAATTCTGCTAAATGAAAGAAGCTGGTTACAGAAGACGGCATATTGTATGATTCCATTTATGTGTAATATGCAGAATAAGCAAATTCAAAGAAATAGAAAGGATATTAGTGGCTGCCTGGGGCTGAGGTTGTGGGGGAAAATGAAAAGTTACTGCTAGGGGTTCCTCGGTGGCTCAGTGGGTTAAGGCCTCTGCCTTCGGCTCAGGTCATGGTCTCGGGGTCCTGGGATCGAGCCCTGTGTCGGGCTCTCTGCTCAGCGGGGGGCCTGCTTCTTCCTCTCTCTCCTCCTGCCTCCCCACCTATTTGTGATCTTTGTCTGTCAAATAAATAAATAAAGTCTTAAAAAAAAAAAAAAGTAACTGCTAACAAGTAGGTTTCTTTTGGGGTGATAAAGGTGTTCTAAAATTGTGGTGATGGTTGCACAACTCTGAGGATATAATGGAAACCAGTGAGTTACATACTTTAAATGTGTGAATTGCATGGTATGTGAATTATATTTCAATGAAGTATATGAATGGCATAAAAATAATAAGCAACCACCAGCCATTGTACCTACTATCCAGTTGAAGAAACAATCTAACAATCATTTTTTAAAAGATTTTATGTATTTATTTAAAAGCGAGAGAGAGAGAGAGAGAGCACAAGCAGAGTGAGGGGCAGAGAGAAAGGGAGAAGCAGACTCTGCTGAGCAGGGAGCCTAATGCAGGGTCTTGATCCCAGGACTCCAGGATCATGACCTAAGCCGAAGGCAGACATTTAACTGACTAAGCCACCCAAGCGCCCCTAACATAATCTTTGAAAGAACATTGTGCACCACTCCCCAATCCCATCCCTATACCCCTTCCTTCATCCCCTTTAGAGTTTCACCACATTCATATACAAGTTCAGTTTTACATGTCTTTGAACATAAAAGGAATCACACCGGATGTACCATCAGTTCTGCTATAGTGCAACATACGCACCCCTAAAATCACTGAGCTATACAAAAATGGTGCCATAAACACCACAGAACTCATGGGGAGGAAAGGGGTCAGTGATATACATTAATAAAAAAGTAGGAGTCTGGGGCGCCTGGGTGGCTCAGTGGGTTAAAGCCTCTGCCTTCGGCTCAGGTCATGATCCCAGGGTCCTGGGATCGAGCCCTGCATCGGGCTCTCTGCTCAGTGGAGAGCCTGCTTCCACCTCTCTCTCTCTGCCTGCCTCTCTGCCTACTTGTGATCTCTGTCTGTCAAATAAATAAATAAAATCTTAAAAAAAAAAAAGTAGGAGTCTAATAAAGATAACCCAGTTTTATGCATGTTAAATGATTAAGAAATACATATGTAATACAATAAACAGAGCATATCACTTTGAAACAAAACTGAAGTTTGCTTACACAAGTAGATGTTGCAGAGGTTACAACTTCTGAGCTACTAATGTGGTGGAAGAAGGGTATCTGAAATCAGACAGAAAATTCTAATACTAGATGTGCATGGGATGGGGGTGGCTCATACCAGACTCATTGAATTGAGGTAGCTAAAGATGTCTGAGTTGTGTGTATTTTGCATATTCCTATGCAGCTCATCTCAGATGGGTGTAGGTTTTTGCATTCACTCAGTGTTTCTCAAGGACAAAATCACACAAAAGCAAATGTAAAATCTGCATTATACCCAAATTATCCCCTAATACATCAATCACATTGGAATACTTCCACATTTTCAAAACAAGCATTATAGCAGAACTGGTCATACTCTCTATGGTTCTTTCATAAAGCAACCCAGTTCATTGTCCATTTTTCTATTACACTGTCTTTTCCTTTTTTTATTTTATTTATTTATTTGTCAAAGAGAGAGAGAGACAGAAAGAAAGCACAAGGAGGGGGATCAGCAGGCAGAGGGAGAAGCAGGCTCCCCACAGAGCAAAGAACCCGATGCCGGACTAAATCCCAGGACCCTGGGATCATGACTGGAGCCAAAGACAGATGCTTAACCAACTGAGCCACCCAGGCAACCCATATTACATTGTCTTTTACTTAATAACGTACAGCAATTCTTTATATATCCTAATAATAATAACTTACAGTGATTTACATTGCAGTATCTTCTCCCACTCTATGTTTACACTTTCATTTTCTTCATGTTTATGTTGAGGACCAAAATTCATTTTAATGTAACTGAATGTAACTTGATAACATAACTTATCAATTATTTCACTTGTGATTTGTAATTTTTATGTTCTAAGCAATCTCTCCATACTCTGAAGTCACAGATACTCTTTTCTCTCCTATAAGTTCTAAAGTTTACTTGTCCTTGTTTGGTTGGGTTTTTTTTATACTGAGATAGAACTGTCTTCAGGAATATGAAGAACCTAGACTATACTCAGAAGTATAGTCGCAATAGAGTCACAAAGAGAACCAAATGACTACAATGAAAATGGCTATAACCAGAATTATTTGCACCCCCCAAAATCAGTACCAAGATAGAAAGTAGTTTAAGAATAACTAATCAAAGATTGATCTATTTTATATCTCCCCTGTAAAAATAAATTTTTAGAAAATTGTTTCCCAAAATTAAACAATTACAGTGAATCTGCATTTGTGAATTCACTTTGTCACTAAAACTTATTTGTAATCCCCAAATCAATACGCAGGTACTTTAGTGGTCATGAAGATATGTACTTGGGTAGAGTAGAGAAAATTTTGAGTTACCAGATGTGCGTGCTCCCAGCTGAGGTAGAGCAGGGGGCAAGGCTGTTTTTTCTTGTTTGTTTTCACACTGTAAACAAGTATCCTTTCTGCAGTATATTTAGTGTCATGTTTTTCACACTTTTATGTTCTTTGTTGGGGATTTTGCTATATAAAATGGCCTTCCAAGCATAGTGTTGAGGGGCTGTCTAGTATTCTTAAATGCAAGAAGAATGGGATGTGCCTTACAGAGAAAATAAGTATTAGAAAAGTTTCATTCAGATATGATCTATAGTGCTCTTGGCCATGAGTTCAATGTTAATGAATCAACAATATATATTTAATAAGGGTCTTTTTAAACAGAAATACACTTTATACAAGGTAATGCACTGATCGATTCAAAACTGTTAACATCAGAGTCTTACAAGAACCTAATCCTTTATTTCCCTTAGGACTAATGGTTTAGGATTGGCTAAGTCAGCGTTTGAGGTGACTTTACCTAGTGTAACTAACAAAATTCGACTCTAAAGTTGTAGAAAAGAAAATTAAGAGTACTACTTAGGATTCTGTTAAGCAACAATGTTTTAGATACTGTCAGTTCTACATTATTCATACTACATATCTTATGTCTGCAAAATACATATTTTTCCACTAGAGAAATGTTAAAATTGTAGACTAACAACAAAGCGTTTGAAAGTAAATACTATAGTTATTTAGTGATTTACCAACATCCAGAATCACTTACTTTGTCTTCAAGGTTCAAAATATAGATCTTCTATCTAAATTCTATCTACATTTTATCTATAAGTAGACTTCCATATACCCAGAGATGAGATTTAATAACTCAATTCATAAACCACTGATTATAAACCAGAATAGTAACATATTGATTTATTAAAAAGAGAGATGTCTCTTTTTGTTAACATAAATAATTTTGTATCTTACTCAGAGAACTTCATTCAACTCCTAGTGTGGAGATACTTGGGAAATCAAATTAATAATCAAATACTTGACAGGTAAAGCACAGAACTACAGTCCTGAAGATATTTAATAATGAAAGTAGACTGATGAATTGTTACTACCCTAGAACAGAAAACATATTTCTAATAATAATAGAGTATTAAGGGCTAACTAGACACTGATACAAGAGTTCACTCATGCAGGCCTCACAACAGCCTTCTGAGATAGATAACATACAATTAATTATTCCTTTTAGATTAGGAACCTGTGTTTAGAGAGGTTAAGAATCCTAACAGGTTAAGTTAGAGGTTAACCTTTAGAGAGGTTAAGAATCCTAACAAAGGATACGCCTTGAAACTTCCACAGGCTTCCCACTGCTCTTTAGAATAAAATCCAAATCCAATAAAATCTTGCTATCCCCAGAAGACTGTGTGAGCCGGCTCTTTCTCATACCCCCAGCCTCATCTTGGGCCATTCTCCCTTCTTCACATGCTATGCTCCAGCCACCCATGCAGCAATCTGTCCCGCAAATACAGTGAGTGAGTCCTTTTCTACACTCAGGCCAATGCACTTGGTTAGTCCTTCTTGGAACAGTTTTCTTCCAGATCTTTTGAAGCCTGCTCATTCTAACCTTACCAGTCTCAGCTGAATGCTATTTCTTCAAAAATATCTTCTTAAAACTATCTAATGATCTCTAATATCTTTCATCCCTCTGTTCACTTCATCCACAGTACTTTATTTAATCTTAAATTACCATGCTCAGTTACTCATTTAGTTGGTTTGTCTATTTCCCCAACAAAATGTAAAAGCTCAATATGTAGCAGCTTATCTGTCTTATTTTATATTCCTTACATCTAGCACAGTGCCTGGCACACAAATTGGTATGAAGTATTTGTTGAATAAACGGCTAGGATCAATGATCATTTAGCAGAGATACAAGAGAAAAGAGTTAAAGATTAAGTGAGCTATTGGACAAAGTCAGTGTCTCCTTATTCCTTTATGTCAAGGTGTCTACAGAAAATGGTAACATTTACGTAGCACACTAGAATAAAAAGGACTGCATGCAGACATAAGTGACCATCACAAGGCTCCAGGTATCCCAGGGCCAGCCCAGCTGCTCAGAGACTAAGAGGCTCATTATCTTACACTGCTTGGAAAGCACTAGATTACGATGGTTAAGCTCTCTTCAGAGTCTGAAATTCTGATTTTTATGAATTCTTACAAGAAATATACAAAGGCATGTGGGTGGTTCAATCAGTTAAGAAATATACAGACCAAGGAATCTTAATTCTTAGCTATCTAATATTGAATGAAATCTGTATTTATAAATTACAACTTAAATTATAAATTGATTACCAATATATAGTATATGACCAATTCAGTCTTTACCATCTGTAATAGTTTTTTTTAATTCTTAAGACTGATCTGAGAGTGGACTACTAATAGAACTCATGATAACAAATGCAGCAGAAGATAAGGAAGCTACATTTTAAAGGCCACTGGTCACAACAAAGATGTCCAATACTCAGTCTAGATAAAGACCCAAAGTCAATCTGTTCTTCTTTTACATGTTATTTATCCCCTTATAACATGTAGAACCTACACTGACTTTGTTGACAAACCAAGCTAACACACAGCCCTGACATTTCATAAAGTTCCTATAATTCAAACAGAATTTGTAAGTCTTCCCTCTAAGGTCATTAACTTTACTCACCAGTTACGTTAAAACCCACATGTAAATGTGTACAGTTTACTTTATGTCAATTATATTTCAATAAACTTGTAAAAATTAAATAAATAAGTCTGAAGGTAATGATCAAAGTTATCATCACTAATAATGTGACAAAGAGACACCATGTGTCTCTTGATCTAATCATTGAGGACAAAACATCACCCCTGTGATGTTCCTGCCAAAATTGTATAATAATCTATTTATAAGGAAACATCAAAAAATCCTGAACTGAAAGAATAGCCTCCAAAATAAATGGCCTATATTCTTTAAAAAATGTCAGTGTCACGAAAAACAAAGATTAAGGAGTTGTTCCAGATTAAAGGAGATGAAAGAGACACAAAATGTAAATCATGTTCTTACTCTGAAACCTGGTCAGTAATTTTTTTTCCTCTTGCTGTAAAACATGTTAATGGGAAAATTGATGAAATTTGAATAAAAGGTCTATAGATTATACAAAAATATTATATCATTGTTAATTTCCTGAGTTATCAAACTCAGGTTACACTATGGTTATAAAAGAGAGTATCTCTATCTTTACAAAATAGTCACTGAAGTTTTTAGGGTTAACAGTGCATTGTGTCGGGGCACCTGGCTGGCTCACTGGGTTAAAGCCTCTGCCTTCAGCTCAGGTCATGATTCCAGGGTCCTGGGATCGAGCCCCACGTCGAGAGAGCAGAGAGCCTGCCCCAAGCAGAGAGCCTGCTTCTCTTCCTCTCTATCTGCCTGCTTCTCTGCCTACTTGTGATCTCTGTCTTTCAAATAAATAAATAAAATATTAAAAAAACAAAAAATGAAAAAAAAACAGTGCATTGTGTCAATAACTTACATACATTTCAGAAAAAAATATTCTGAATATGCATATATATGTCCCTATGTGCATGTTACACATAGGTATGGATATACAAATGGTAAGTGGGAAGAGAAGAAGAGAAAAATTCCCAAAAAAGCAACAAAACAAAACCTGAGGGTATGTGAGTACAGAAAAGGTGGTTTTAAAGAGCACATGCAAGCTCTGAAAGGAAATGCTGGAGAATTTATCAGTTCCAAACACAGAGACAGAATGTGAGAAAACTTACTACACAATAACATCTATCACTAATTTTATTATGAGAAGAAGTAGAGAAATCTCTGTAATAAACCTTTATCAGGAAGAGCATTTTCTTACACGTTTATAATTTTTATGGTCTTTTGTTAATAGTAGAGAAAACACGGTAAGAAATATATCAAAACATTGAAATCATACACTAATTTTCAAAGGAAATCCTTTTACTCCATCATTCGCAAAGCTGCATAAAATAAAGGGAAGCAAGTTGTAAGGCAAGAAAAAGACGAGAATGACTTGAAAATTTTTCCTGTGCTAGAATAAAGTGTTTTATCTCATATAGACAGATACACCAATGGAATTTTGCTGACTGAAGACACAGCAGCCTAATTCAGCAGCCCAAAGCCCAGAAAAAATGTCGGCTGGATGCAAACAGAAAGGTATTTTAAAATCAAAAGCACATTCAAGGTATTTTATTGTTCATATTAATCTAATATTAATACATACAAAATACATTTTATCTAGCTCATAAGGAAATAGAAGGAGCTGTGTAAATTCAATTCAACAAATATTCATTGAAAGCCTAAATTAATTCTTAGTGCTCAGATTAGTGTTCCTGCTAAAACCTTTAAATGAAAGAAAGGATACAATATACATGTTGAAATGATTACTGTTAGTAAACACCCCATGAAACCAGGAAAAAAATTTCCCTCAAGAGAACCATTTTCTCCACTAGCAGTAGCCATCCCAAACAGTTTGTTACACTGAGAGGTTGGGATGGTGCTGATTAACAGATTTGTGTTTAGGAATAACAGATATGTTAATTTCCAGGGTTTTCCATGTAGTAAGGTACTGAGTAGGTATAATAATACAAACTTTTTTTTGGCATAATAATTTACTATGAGACACAGAACTTAGAGTTATAAGACTAATAATCCATGAAGTGCTTTCTAGATCGACATTACAATAGAAGACTTCCCAAGAGTTTCTTAGTGGAATATATATACCATCAAAGTACTTGCCTAAATATACCCTACTTCATTCTGTGAGGAATTTGAGACAGGAATCTGTAACCAGCCCAGTTTGGCTTCTTCTCATTATCTACACATCTAAGCTCTTTTACTGGCATCACACCCTTATTTATCTTTTCAGTATAAATTTCTGTGATGTTTCTTTGAAGTGAAACAGCTCAATCAGTAAGCATCACTGACTCCATAGTTAAAACAGAAACCAAATACTATTTGTTAAGATCTGGTAGTCTATTATTGCAGCTTTAACCTCAAATATCTTATAGCATTTAACCCTATAATTGTTATTACTATCATAATAATAATTGGAGTTAATGACAACAATAATAAATATGACTGAAACAATAGGTTTACTTGATTTGTGAAGTTTTGACTCCGAAAAAGGAATCAAAAAAATATACTAAATGGATATACATCCTAGAAATAAGTGACAAAAATTAGACAGAATTAAATTTAATAAGTATAGTTCTCTCTGATTTAAAAGGATGTGAAAATTCAGTTATGTGGGTCAAAGATGTTATAAACACATAGATAATTACCACTAAATTCTAGCTCGTGGCATTCTTATCCCATTCTATAAACTTGGTTACATATGCCTTTCAAAATTAGGAATTATCTGCTAATACTCCATCTACTCTACATGTCTTTATCTAATTATATCCATGCCCAGGAAAAGAAAATGTTGCCTACATTCTAACGTTAAAGGATGAGTCAGTAAGGAACACAGATTTTAGGTAGTGAGACAATTATTATAGAGGGGAAACAACTCACAGTTAAGTGCAGAGAAACCCCTTCCTAAAGCAGAAAAGACTCTTGCTTCTTTAATTAATGTCACTTTGGGTCATCTAAATTTTGGCTCACAATCTAAAAATGTATCACCTTAAAATGAGAACAAAGAAATAATTGAAATATTTAAGTTGGGGCTGAATAGTGATTTAGTATCAGAATGGCTATGTCCAAGAATTTTCAGATTACTAAACAACAGATAAACAACTGCAAATACCTTAGGAAATAAAAAAGTTAAATGTAAATATATTGAATTAAGTATTTTTACAAATGGAAATAAGACCTGAGAAGAGTAAAGTTTGTTCTAATAATCTTTTTAAAAAGTTAACACTAAAGCAATATATATGTATATGTTGTTTAAAATAATCTAGTTAAACAAATTGGGAGCTGGCTTTCTTTTGAAGATGGCAGTTAAGGGTAATTTCATTAGAAAGGAACGAATACATATTTGTTTAGTTATATCCAAACATGACTTTTAAGAGTCCATTAACTACCACAGCTGCTGTGGTAAATTCATGTATACGTGTTGGCATGAACACATAAAGGCATGATATAGAGGAACAATAATTAGAAAATGGAAAAAACATATTAAAGTTTCTGGTTTTGTGGACTTAATTTCTTTTCTCTTCCACCTTTTCACATTCTCTTCCCTCAAGTAGTTCCCAGGACCCAAAGAAATTTATTTAGCAAATATTTATAGAAAAATAAATCAAATATTAATGATCACCATACTGGTTTGTGATTTTTTTTTTCCCCAAGAAATGGGGAGAGGGGACTAAGAGGAGTAAAAGACAGAAAAGTATGGGTTTAGGAAGAAGTCAGTGAATTTATAAGGAATATCGATGCTGGCTTAGAATATAAATTTCATTAATGAAGACTCTGAGAACTCGTGTGTAATTATAGACAAATGTACTAACAATCTTTTGAAACTCCATGGGAGGAAAATAGCCATCAGTGTATTTCATAATCCTAGATTTAAACAGCTTTTCTAACAAGCTGTCTGGGTAATTACTAAGCTATCTAAGAATTACTGTGAACTTTGTACCTTTTTAGTTCACTGACAGATGACTATTTGTTATTAGCTCAAGTAATAATAATGTATTAAAATGCTTGCTTAATATACAGAAACATATGTTTGCATTTAGACTACAATGAACTTTGTTCCCCAGAAATATATTGTGAAAAGTCACATAGAAATTGTGAATCAGCAGTAGGGATAACAAAAGTAAAACCAGTTGGTATTTCTCTCAGTCTGTGACAAATAAAAGTCGTCTCATGCCTAAATACATATTCTAGAGGAATATTTCTTGATTTGAGAAAAATATTGCTGCTGCTGTTATGTTAATGCTTTGCTTGTGATCATAACTACAGCTGGAGAGGAAAGTTTATTAAATTCTCCTTAAGAATTCCTGATCTTTACAAACATGGTTAAGTGTGTTGATCTGATTTTCTAAAGAATTAAATAACTCACCTTCAGTAGAGGTAAAGTAGCTCAGAGACCAAATCCATGAACTGTTAAAAAATTCTAATTGAGGAGGACATTCTGAAAACTGAAGTATGTTCAATAAGAGAAAGACTGAGGCAGAAAGAATTCTTGTCTCTTTCTTGTGTTATTTAGAGCATATAACTAATTCCAGCAGGTTGAAAGAGACCTCATTAAAAAATATTTATTGATTAGTAATTTAAATGTTACTGAAAATTGCTGCCACATTTCAAAACTCTACTTTTTATTCTAAGTAAGTCCTTAAAATAGAACCAAGGTTTTCTAATTCAGTGGTTAATTTCAAAGCTTATTTTATGTGTCTTTTCTTTTGAGATTATACATTAACATCTTATAACATTTTTGTTAGTCAGTAGGTTACAATCCTATTGATTTAGAAACGAACAGAAAAAAAGAGACAAATGGTCGTTAGCGTAATGGCAACAGGGTGTTTTCAACTAAGAATTATTAGGGGGTAGTTACCATATTAATTAGGCAATCCATGTTCCTTGCAAATATAATATAAGCACACGAAACCTGAACTTTTAAATATGGTAAACCACATATGAGAATACATCAGTACAAATTAGGAATTATATGTCTAATGACTATACAGTTTCTCTTCAAACACGGGCTCTCATAGTATTACACACAATTAAGAACCTGACTAACACTTCCTGGTGCTTGCTAATCAAGAAAACCTCTTTGGAGTGGATGGACTCGAGTTATGATTTAAAGAAGGAGAAGGAAATAGTGAGCAGATAGGAAGAAAACTATTCCCTATATATTAGACCTTACAGCCTCCCTACTGCAGACAATATATCTCTTTTCTTAGCCATAGGCTACCCACACACAAGTCTTTACAACATCCATGGTGGTGGTAAGGAACAATTTAATACAACAGCCCGCCCCACAGAAAATTTCCACTCAACTTTAAAGGCTTGTCATATCTGTCCCATCAATTGGTGAGAAGAGATGAAAATGGATTCTCCAGAGCAATAGGCTTAATGCACTACCCCTGAGGTAGTAAACCATCCCACTTAGTGTAAATAGTTTTGAAACCTGGTGATATAAGTATAAGATCCATTTCTCATCTGTAAAAGCAAAGGCTAAAGCATATTAACTGCTATGGTTTGAAATCATCAGTAAAGCTAAAATACCAGGAGAGAAAGGTGAGGATCCACTAGCCATGACTCTGGACTTTAACCCTCGGCAGGGAATTGAATACATGCGAAGTCCAGTTTCTAATTTTAATTTGAACTATTCCCATACTAACCACATTTTCACTAGATATTACTAATTGTATAATCACAAACAACAGAAAACAGGCATGTAGAACATTACCTAAAAACAAGCTAGACTTTACAGCTTAAGAGTCAAGGCTGAAATTAAGTAAAGACAAACCAGAATATGCAAGAGGACTCAGTCTATCATATTAAAAAAGGTTCAAAGTAGCGAAGATATAAATTTTCCACAACTGTTAACTATATGTACAACCACCATGTTTTTATATCTCTCATATCATAAGTTCAAATACAATGCTTAAAAGTGACAGCACTTCAGCAAATCATTTTTTAAATTGCTTTGAGACTTTATATATTAAAGATTTATTTTACATTTTTAAAAATTTATTTTTAGATTTTCCATTAGCATTAAAATGGAAATTATATTGTTATTAATGGTCCACAGTCTTGCAGTGTCAATGCCAGTGGAATAATCTCACTGGGTAAAGCCCTCCATTAATATACTATGGGATCAGATATACTGGTTTCTTTAGATCCAATAAGGCACCATTGGAACCACTGCAGTTTATATGTTGTATATGATTGTTTGACAGAGTACATACCAGGCTCTAAGGACCCACGGATTTAGTAAAACCAGAAGCATTTATTTTACTGGTTAACCTAGAGTATACACTTTGATCAGAAAAAATACAATAGCAGTTGAAGGAACTGGCTTTTACTAAATTCTGAATCTAAATATTTTTTCGGCTGCCAAACGATTTTCTGGAAAAGTGGTAGATACAACCGCTAGGTTCTATATGTGAAAACATTACAAATCAAAAGAATGACATTAATATTTCCTCTTTGTTAAGACATTAATATCTTACTATAACACAGTACACCTCAGAAGATATTTAAATCCTGCATAGATTTTTTTACCTGGGACCATAGCAAAAGGGTTTCCATTAACGAGTAACAATTATCTAGAAAATATTTCTGGAGCGTGGGCACAAAGAACGGAATTATAATGGGGCCATACATATAAAGGATATAGTGATAGAAGCAACATTACAAGGCTTCCTTTAGAGTGAGGATGAAGTCAGTGACTGCTGTTTGTACACTACCATTAGAAAGACTGTTCTGCCAGAGGCAGAAAAGTTGGTAAGTGAATGCATCAATACTGAATTCAGTCAGTGTTGCCTTCAAAATGTAATGGCTCATTCAGTGCAAACATTAGGAAAAAGCTAATGGAAGGGTTTCCTAGCCAGCTAGATTGAACACAACATGAGGTCCTCCCCTGGTATACACAATGAACAGTGTTTAATTCTGCCTTCTGGTTGCCCAACTTTGCGATCTTTGGAATGAAGCGGGGGATAAAAGAGATTCTGGGCTTTGCTTTGTTTTATCAACTTATGGGGCTGTAAAAAAAAAAATGCTGAGGTTCTACTTCCTTTTCACAAACCAAACATAATCCTGGGAAAAGGCATAAACAAATGATAATAATAGTTTGGGTACTTATTTTATCCTCAGAATCTTTGTTGTTTTTATAAGTTGAAAATGGCGACATAGAAAAAAGCTAAATGATTAACTTTTCATAGTACTAGATAGTCATTTGTAACATAAACTAAGCAGTAACTAAAGCGAGGATTCCATTTTTTCCCTTTTCACCAACCTTGATTTTAGAAAGGTTTTTAATTCTAAAGTTTTATGGTTGCCCAAAGAGGCAATTTGCCCTACTATTGTGTTTCTCAAACATTAATGTGTGTATGATCACCTGGAAATCTTATTAAAATACAATTTCTGATTCAGTAGGTCTGGAGTGGGGCATACAATTGGACAATTCTACTATGTTCCCAGGTGATGGCCATACTGCCAGTCCAGAGCACTTTCCAGTAGTAAGGGTCTAGCAAACAAAGCAGTTTTTCTTCTCCATCAACTTCCACATTTCCAGAATTAAAAAAAAATTTTAGTAACTCAATTTCTCCAGGTTTTCATTTCTTCATTTGTAAAATGAAGAATTCGTATAAATTCTTTTGCAAGAAAGCACTATATTTGGAGAAAAGCAAAAAGTACAAGCATTACAATAATAGGCTAAAATAAAAGACTAAATATGCTTATTTAGACTAAAATAAAAGACTAAAAATGCTTATTACACATTGAAGTAGAGTGATAGGGTACACGGAAGTCTGTTATACTCTTCTCTCTAGTTGTGAATTATGTTTTTAAAATCTTCATAATAGAAAGCATTTTAAAATGGGACCAATCACTAAATTCCCTAAAAAAGTTGTTGTATTTTATATATACTGGTTTTAACATACTGTGTTAAACTTTTAAAAATTCATCCAAAAGGCACAAAAAACATTTGGGATGATGAATGTTCTTATTCTCTTGATTGTCAGGATGGAGTCACAGGTAAATATATATATGTGTGTGTATATACATTTGATTAAAAATTACAATTTGTTAAGTTCAGACATTTATATATATTTTTTAATGATTTTTTAAAAATATTTTATTTATTTATTTGATAGAGATCACAACTAGGCAGAGGGGCAGGTAAAGAGAGAGGAAGGGAAGCAGGCTCCCTGCTGAGCAGAGAGCCTGATGCAGGGCTCGTTCCCAGGACCCTGAGATCATGACCTAAGCCGAAAGCAGAGGCTTTAACCCACTGAGCCACCCAGGCACCCCAAATGTTTTATTTTTGAGAGAGCAAGTGAGCATGAGCAGAGAGGGGGGAAAGAGAGAAGCAGGCTCCCCCTGATCAGGGAGCCCGACACAGGACTTGATCCCAGAACCCTAGGATCATGACCTCAGGTGAAGTCAGCCGCTTAACTAACTGAGCCACCCAGGCGCCCCCATTTTTTTTTTAAATAGGTACAGCTTATTCAAGTGACTTAACTATACCTCAATAAAGCTGTTTAAATAATAATAATAAAGTTTACCTACTCTCAATTTTGTTTATGAAAAACAAAAACAATAGTTTGAAGTTCTCAATGGGAAAGCACTGCTCCCTATCAGTGGGAGTTGAAAGCTGAGGCTGGTCTTTCAAGTCTTGACCTGAAGTATAGTACTGCAGTACCAAACTCGGAGAACTAAGACTGCTTAGTTCTAGCGGATCATGTCAATGTCTTAACTGTCTCTACTAGCTCATGGAGCTGCCATCCCACCACCTCGAAACCCTCCATTCTCCCTTCCTTCAACCTCCCTCACAGATCTAACCACCTAGGGAAGTTATTTTTCTTCAAAAAGCCACACCCTAAAGGATCTATTCCAGTGTAAATGCTGTTTCCTCTGCCAAAAATGTCATTAGCCTTTTTCTGCCCTTTAGACTCCTATCTGTCCTTTGTGATCCAGCTCAAAATCTACCACTTTTGTGCAGTCTTTCCTGATATTCTTAAGCTGTCAGGTACTCTCTACTCCTTACTCCCACAGTATTCTTCCATACCTCTAGGATTCTAATAGGATAGACTATAAATTAGACCATGTACCCCCCAATATACAGGTATTTTATTTAATTTACATGTATAATGTTCATGTACTATTATTATTAGCTAATACTTTAACAAATAAGATACAATTGGGAAAAAGTACTCTTAGGGTAAGGTTCATTGTTGCAACAGTGGTCAATTATAAAATACAAAAATAAAAATTATAAAGATTAGAATTAAATTATAAAGAAATGATCAATGTGATTCTAATGTTTTTGCTGACTTCCTATAAAACATTAAAGATTATATTATTTTTTCCTCATTTACAGCCAAGAGATTAGAGTAAGATTAGAAGTATCAGTTCTACTATTTTAACATATACTTGTATTATTCCTCTGATTTTAATCCATGTTTTTCTTTGCAGATGCTTCTTAGGTAACTTGTCCATTTCATGAGCATTAATTTAGTTAAATCTAGGTAATACAATACACTCATACTCCCAACCAGGCACACAAACAGGCAATACACAAAAACAAACCAAAAACTGCCACTGGTCCTTCTCAGTACCAAAATACTCTATGTAACAACCTTCTATCACATAAGCACAGATGTTGATCCCTATTTTAAACATTAGTAAAATTTGTCTTATTGTTTAGGAAAGTGTATACTAGAATAGCCAACTTGGAAAGAGCCTTCCCAACATCTAGTAAAGCTGATGATGTGTATCCTATGACTCAATGCGGTAGGCAGCCTCTAAGAAGGCCTCCAAAGATCCTACCTCCTGCTATTCACACCCTTATGTAATTTCCTCCCCTTGAGTGTGGACTGGACTCATTCCTACTGAGCAGAATATGGTAGAAGTGATGAGATTCCAAGATTAGATTACAAATACAACGTGGCTTCCACCATGGGTTCCCTCTCTCAATCACTTGCTCATTCACTCTGCAGGAAGCCAGCTGCCATATTGTGAGCTGCCCTGTGGAGATGCTATGTAGGAAGGAACTGATGTCTCTGGCCAACAGCCAGTGAGGACCTGAGGCCTGCCAACAGCCATATGAGTGAGCAGAGAAGCGAATCCTCCCCCAGGTGAGCTTCAAGATGACTGCAGGCCCACTGCCACCCGACTGTAGTATCATGAGACACTCTAACCCTGAAGTACCCATAGATGCTTAACCCAGAGAAACTATGAGATAATAAATATTTGCTGTTTTAAACTGCTAAGTTTTGGGGTGATTTGTTGTGTAGCAATTGATAACTGAGCTCAAAAGAGATATCTACGGGAATATTTATAACACTTTATTACATAAAAAATTAGAGCAATTTAAACACTCACCATCAAGAAAATTAAGAATAGTCCTCAATGAAAAACTATACAGCAGGAAAAATGAATGAACTTGAACTAAAAGTTATCAATGTTGAAAATTCTTAAAATCAGCGATAAGTGGGAAAAAGCAAATTGTAGAAAGAACAGTATAAAACAATTTTATAAGCCTCAAAATATGCAACAACAACAAAAAATCATGTGAATGATAAACCCCAAATTCAAAATAGGAAGAAGGAGAAAAGAAAGAAGGATCGAATTAGGGAAGAATACACAGGAACTTTCAATTGCATCTGTAATTTTTCTTAAACTACATGCTGTGTACATGGATATTTTCATGCTATGTATACTTTTTATATTGCAAAAACTTATAAAAATACTGGAGTTAAAATAAATGAAATAAATAACATATAACCACACATACACGCAAAATAAAGTACATATGATGAAATGGATAAACTTAAATAGTTTTGATGGTTTCTTCCCCATTCCAATGAATTTTGGGATATATCCCACATAAGACCACTACTCATATACTAAATACTTATCATTACAATGTCAATTATCTATTTAAATGTATATCTCCTCCCCAGGCCATGAGGAACTTCAAGGCCCAAAAAAAGTATTCAGTAAATGTTTGCAGAATAAATTAATGGTATGAACAGTGCTGATATGGGTTTCATTTTCCTAACTTAGTATCTGTTTATTTCCAAATAAACTGGCCATAGTTTAATCTCCATAGGAAACAACTAATAACCTAAGAAAAATTAACTTGGCAAAGCTGCATCCACTGTTGTTCATTAACCAATATTAATAATCATCCACATTCATTAAAAATGTTGGCACAAGGCTCAGTCTTCCTCTCCATCCCAAGTCATGCCATTAGGCTGGCTTCAGGGAGCATCATAGCCTTACAGTTCTCTGACCTCCTTAAAATCAATAATCTTTAGCTCCATTTCACTTTGACTCACCAACTCCCAAGGCCACATCCTGGACTTTATCATTCATTACCTGGAACTTCTCCACCTTTGAAGTGAAATACAAATGGCTCATTCTACAATCAGAGCCACTAACACGCCCAGGCCCCTCACTCCCTTTCCCCCACTCTACCTGCTCCTCAATCTAATTGAGTCAACCAATCCTCAAACCCCCCATTCTCTCCCATTAGCCACCATCCACAATGGATTATACGGCTGAACATCCAAACTGTGCACACAACAGGGCCCTATAATCCACTTCACTCCTATCCTGTTCTCCCATCTGCTAAAAAACAGTCCCCAAGCATATACTAATGTTATAATCTGCACTAATTTCCTGAAGAAATCACAAGTGGTCATGCTTGTACTGTTTTAGAATCAGCCTCCAAACTCAGCTGAGCCCTCAAAAATCAATTCTTTTTTATCCTTGGCCGGCTCACACATTTATTCTTTCTTCAGTAACTATTCCAGGTCTTTATCACTCCCTTCACTCCTCTGGGTTACTCCAGCCCAACTTTTACTCTACAGACAATCTCTCCTACTTCATCAAAAAAAAGTTAACCCATATGATTCACTTTCCTTCAGCTTTCCAATTTCCCATTATAAATTTTTCTAAATTCTAATTCATATCTTGCATTATCTCCAAACTTAAAAAACATAATGTCCACCATCTAATGAAAGTCAACTCCATCTGTATTCTTAACTCTTTTCTTCTATCCTCCTCTTACACCCTGCTCCTCTATTCATCCCTGTTCTACTCTGTCCTCTCTACAGACCTTCCTACCACTCCAACTAATATATTCAAATCCTGTGCCAACTTAAAAGAGAAAAAAATCTCTGACCTTGAATATTTTCTAATTACCATCCAATTCCTCTCCTGTTTTCATTCAAATGTCATCATTCCACTGACCCAATTTATGATAAGGATATCTTATTTCAGTTGCATCTTACTGGGAAAGTTTCATCTTCGCAGTGGAAATCATTTTCCTCTCTTTGCAACACTATCTTCTTAGTTTTCACTCTACCACACTCTCCTGGTTTTCCTTGTAATTTGTGGCCATTAGTTCTCTGCCTCCAGTGTGGTCTCCTCTATGGTAACCTTCCCTGGGATCCTCCCTGATCTCACCCACCCTTGTATTTTCCACAGTAAGGTAAAGACCTCTCAATCCCTATTTACAGCTCAGATTTCTTCCCTCTAGAAAGAAAAATTCAAGCCCCTATATCTATCAATGGAATGTATATACTGAGCCTTCCCATAGGCACCAGAAACTCAACATAATCAACCGTATCTCCCTTTCAAGACTGAGATCAACAAAATAAGTAAAGCTCCAAGGGCCAGTCCCTTCACAGAAATAATGAAAAAATAAGCAAAAACAAAAAATCAGAATCTGATTTTTCAGAACTCTAAAATAATCAAAGGGTTATAGCAAACAGGCAAATGCTGAAACAACAACAAAAAAGGTAATGTTAAAACAGCAGGAAAGGTTCACAGCACTTTTACTTTCCCTTCCCCCATCTCCCAACCTGACTCAGTGGTGGTCTCAAAAGCAGCAGCCTGTGTTCTGAGTGTGAGACACTGGTCCCTAGTTCTGGAGAGAGCAAAGCAGATCTTATTCTAAGAGAAATGTGTTTGTTTGGACCTGTCCAGAGCTGTCTGAAGGACTGATGCAAGGTGCTTATCTTTTTCCTAACTCAGAACCTACTCAGGGTGGAAAAGAAGACATTCCTTTAATATAGAGAGATAGAGAAAAGAGAGAGAGATTTTTAAAAATTGTAATCAAAAGAAAGAAGCTGCTGCCCACTGGGGTGAAAGATTATAGTTGAAGCAAACAATAAAGCTCTGAAAGCCTGGGGAACAAAGCTGGAGAGCGAGTTTTTTGGGAAATTAGGGCATTTAAAAGACCACATATACTATGTGATTTACAAAATCAAATGAATGCTCCTGGCAGGACACATGCTGTGAGACCTGACAATACCCTACCCTAAGCTTTGACCTGTGGTTGATTTCTAGGCTCAGCACAAGAGAGTAAAGACAAAGACATGGTTGTAAATGGCCTAGCTAGTACTTAGCAAACACTGGGAAATATTTATCTTTTCTTCTTCTTGATTTTCCTCCTTTATTTTTATTAAAACATATTTGGGTCTGGAGGGGGGGAGGTTCCCAGCATTCAAGAAAATCACCACCAAAATACTACCTGAACACAGTCTGAAGGAACAGAGACTTCAGAGAGCATTCATGACAAATACAGATTTTACAAAAACAGTCTTTTAAAAATCCATAAACAAATAAAAGCCACAGTCCACAGCAAGAAACAACTTTGAGAAAGAAAAAGAATGTGATTTCCAGAGATACTATATTATACTATTCAAAATGCCCAGTTTTCAACAACAAAAAAAAATTACAAAGTAAGCAAAGAAACAAGATAGTATGGTCCATTCTAAAAGAAATAAAAACTGTCCCTGAAGAAGCACAGATATTTTTTAAATTAAAAAAAACTTTAAATAAATATTTTAAATAAACTGTCTAAATATGCTTTAAGAGCTAAAGAAAACTATGGACAAAGGAATAAAAAAAAAGTTAAAGTTTCAACAAAAGAATATATCAATAGAGACAAAAATTATAAAAAGAAACCAAACAGAAACTCTGGGGCTGAAAAAATACAATAACTGAAATGAAAAATTCACATGAGGTTTCAATAGCATATTTGAGCAGACAAAAGAATTGCTGAACTTGAAGACAGGTCAAATGAAATTATCTAGTCTGAGAAGAAAAAACAAAGAAGAAAATCAAAGGAGCCCAAGAAACCTGTGGGACGCCATTAAGCATATGAACATAGATATAATGAGAGTCACAGAAAGAGAGGAGAGAGAGAGAAAGAATATTTGAAGAAATAATGGCAGAAAATATCCAAAGTTTGATAAAAGACATGAAGCTACATACCCAAGAAGTTCAGTAAGCTCCAAGACAGATAATGCAAAGAGATCCGCACTGAGACACATTATCAAATAGTTGAAAGACAAAAAGAGAATCCTGAAAACAGCAAAAAGATGTGAATCATTACATAAAAGGAATCTTCAATAAGATTAATAGCCAAATTCTTTGCAGAAACAATGCTGGCTGGAAGGTAGTATGATGACATATTTAAAGTGCTGCAGGAGAAAAAGTACCAACTAAGAATTCTGTATCTGTTAAAATTATCCTTCAATAATGAAAAAGAAATTAAGGCACTAAGTGTCAGAAATTCTGACACTAACAGAAAGGAGGGAATAATAAGATAGAGATTTACACATGGAGAATAGAGAGGGCCACAGTTAGTTGAGCAGCCAACTCTTGGTTTTGGTTCAGGTCCTGATCTTGGGGTCATGGGATCAAGCCCCACATAGGGCTCAGTGCTCAGCATGGGCAAACAAAAGTGGAGGGATTTCATCATTAATAAATCTGCCCTACAGAAATGTTAAAAGGAATCCTTCAAGCTGAAATGAAAAAACACTAGTTCTACAGTAACTAGAAGACATATGAAGAAATAGAATTTCAGTAAAGATAATTAAATAAATACAAAAAACAAAAACCGATGTCACTGCATTTTAGTTTATAACTCTCTTTGTATTTCCTATATTACTTAAAAGACAAATATATTTAAAAATATATAAGTATTTCAATGAGTACACAATGTGTAAAGATATAATTTATGACAATAACAACATAAAGGACAGAAATGGAACTGTATAGGAGTCAAGTTTTTATATGCTACTGAAACTGAGTTGATACCAATTTATTTGTTTGTTTTTAAGATTTTATTTATTTATTTGACAGAGAGAGAGAGAGAACACAAGGAGGGGGAGAGGCAGAGGGAGAGGAAGAAGCAGGCTCCCTGCAGAGCAGAGGAAGCCTGATATGGGACTCAATCCCAGGACTCCAGGATCATGACCTGAGCCGAAGGCAGCGACCCAACCATCTGAGCCACACAGGTGTCCAAGTTGATACAAATTTAAACGACTTCACTATAAATTTAGGATATTAATTGTAATCCTTATGGTAACCACTAAGAAACTATCTAAAAAGTATACATGAAAGGAAATGAGAAGGGAGTCAAAACAATACACTACTAAAAAATCAATTAAACACAAAGGGAGATAATGGAATAAGGAACAAAAATTTATAAGACATACTTTAGAAAACACAATATACCACAACTTGCAAGATATAGCAAAAGTGGTGCTCCAAGGGACTCTATAGATATAAAAGCCTATATCAAAAAAAGAAAGATCTCAAATCAATAACCTAACTTTACACCTTAAGGAACTAGGAAAAACAACAACAAACAAAATCTGACACTAACAGAAAGGAGGGAATAAAAAGATAGAGATTTAAAAATGGAGAATAGAGAGGGCCACAGTTAGTCGAGCAGCCAACTCTTGGTTTTGGTTCAGGTCCTGATCTTGGGGTCATGGGATCGAGCCCCACATAGGGCTCCATGCTCAGCATGGAGTGTGCTTGAGATTTTTCTCTTCCTCTCCCTCTGCCTTTTCCATTCACACTCACTCTCTCTCTCTCTAAAATAAATAAATAAATCTTTTTAAAAAAAGAAATGGACAACAGAAAGACAATATAATCAAGGAAACTGATTCTGGTTCTTTAAAAAATCAACAAAATTGACAAACTTTAGCTAGATTAAAACCAGATAGAACATTCAAATAACTAAAAATTAGAAAGTAGAAACATTACCACTAACCTTATAGGGATAAAATGAATTACTGTACACTAACCAATTACCTAGAAAAAATAGACAAATTCCTTGAAACACACAAATTAACTAAACAGGATCAAGAAGAAAAAGAAAGTCTGAATAGATCTGTAACAAGTGAAGAGACTGAAGGAGTTAATCAAAAATTTTCCAAGAGGGGACTTGGTTAAGCATATGCCCTAAGCTCAGGTGATGATCCCAGAGTCCTGGGATTGAGACCTGCATCAGGATCCCTGCTCAGCTGGGAGTTTGCTTCTCTTTCTGCCTCTGCCCCTACCCCTAGACAGCTTATGTGCTCCCTCTCTCTCTCTCTCTCTCTCAAATAAAAAAATAAAATCTTAAAAAAAAATTTTTTTCCAACAAAGAAAAGGCCAAGACAAGATGGCTTCACTGGTGAATTGCATCAAACTAACACCAATCCTCAAACTCTCACAAAAGATCAGGAAAGGAAGGAACATTTCTAATCCATTTTTTGACACAACTATTATTGTGATGCCAAAGCCAAACTTGCACAAAAAAAGAAAACTACAAACCACTATCTTCTATGAATGTAGATGCAAAAATCTTTAATAAAATATTAGCAAACCAAACCCAAGAGCATTTTAAAAGAGCTATATGCCATGATCAAGTGGGACTTATCCTAGGAGTGCAACAGTAGTTCAACATATGAAAATCAAAATAATACACCACATTCACAGGATGAGTTAAAAACAAACAAAAACATGATCATCTCAATTGATACAAAACTACATTTGACAAAATCCAATGCTCTTTCATAATAAAAATGCTTGGAAAACGAGGAATAGAAGGAAACTTCCTCAACATGATAAAGGGCATTCATGAAAAACCCACAAGTAACATAATACACAATAGTAACAGACTGAAAACATTCCCTTTAAAATCAAGAACAAGACAAGGATGCCCACTTTCATCGTGGCTATTCATCAAAGTGTTAGAAGTCCTAGCCAGGTCAATGAGGCAAAAGAAAAAATAAGAGGCATCCAAACTGGAAAGGAAGAAGTAAAACTATATCTATTCTTCTATGACATGATTTTATGTACGGAAAATTCAAAGAATCCACAAAAAACCTACCAGAGCCAATAAATAAATTCAGCAAAATTACCAGGTAGAAGATCAGCACACAAAAACTGGTTGCATTTCCATACACCAGCAATGAACAATCCATAAACATAATTAAGAAAACAATTCCATTCACAATAGCATCCAAAAGAATAAAATATCTAGGAATAAATATAACCAGGGAGGTGAAAGGCAGTACACTTAAAACTACAAAATATTGCCAAAGAAATTAAAGAATTAAATAAATGGAAATATATCCCATGGTCATGGATTAGAAAACTTAATATTTTTAAGATGGCAATACTATCCAAAGCAACATACAAATTCAATACAATCCCTATCATAATTTTCTGTAGAAAGAGGAAAGTTAATCCTTAAATTCATATGAAATTTCCAGGCACTTTAAATAGTCAAAACAGTCTTGAAAAAGAACAAAGTTAAAGAAACTTCCTATTTCAAAATATACTAAAAAGCTACAGTAATCACGAAACTTATAGTAATGGAATAAAGACAGACATACAGATTATTGGAATACAATTGAAAGGACAGAAATAAACCCATATGTCTATAGCCAATGGATTTTGTTTAAGATTTCCTTATTCAGGGGCACCTGGTCAGTTGGTTAAGTCTCCAGCTCTTGATTTTGGTCCAGGTCACCACGTCGGGGTCCCACGATGCAACCCTGCATTGGGCTCCATGCTCAGTGGCAAGTCTACTTAGGGAATTTTCTTCCTCTCTGTCTGGCCCTACCTCCCCACTCATGCACTCTCTTCCTCCCTCTCTCTCTAAGATTTTTTAATTCATTTTAGAAAGAGGGAGAGAGTGGGGGGGAGGGGCAAGGGCAGAGGGCAGGTAGAGAATCTCATGCAGACTCCCCTTGAGCACAGAACCCAACATGGGGCTGGATCTCATGACTCCAAGACCATGACCTGAGCCGAAAGCAAGAGTCAGATGCTCAACCAACTGAGCCACTTAGGCCCCTTAGCCGAGATTTTTTACGAAGATGCCAGGACCATTATGTGGGGAAAGAAAAATCTCTTCAACAAATGGTACTGGGACAAATGAGTATCTGCATCCCAGAGAACAAAGCTGGACCACAACCTCATACTATATGCAAAAATTAACTCAATCAACCATCTAAATAAAAGAGCTAAAACCACAAAACTCTTAGAAGAAAATATAGTGGTCTTCAGGTCCTTGGATTTGGCAATAAATTCTTTTTTTTTTTTTTTTTTTAAAGATTTTAGTTATTCATTTATTTGAGAGAGAGAGAGCACAAGCAAGCAGAGAGAGAGAAGAGGAAGCAGGCTCTCCGCTGAGCAGAGAGCCCGATGCGGGGCTCGATCCCAGGACCCTGAGATCATGACCTGAGCCGAAGGCAGAGGCTTTAACCCACTGAGCCACCCAGGCACCCCATAAATTCTTAAATATGATACCAAAAGCAAATGCAATAAAAGGAAAAACTGATAAACTGGATTTCATCAATATTAAAAACTTGTATGCATCAAAGAATATTTCCAAGAATGTGAAATAACAAGCTACAGAATACACCCACAGGAGAAAATATTTACAAATCACATACCTGGTAAGGAGAATCTAGTATCCAAAATATATAAAGAAAACTCTTACAACTCAACAACAAAGACAAGCTATCCAAATAAAAAATGGAAAAAAGGTCTGAACAGTTATTTCTCCAAAGAGGATATGTAAATGGACAAAAAGCATGAAAAGATTTTCATTATCAGTAGTTATTAGGGAAATGCAAATCATCAAAACCACAATGAGGTATCATTTCACACCTAGTAGGATGGTATTTGTCAGAGAGAGAAACCAGGGGGAGGGGGAGGGGCACGCAGAATGAGAGGGAGAAGCAGGTTTCCCACTGAGCAGTGAGCCTGATGTGGGGCTTGATCCCAGGACCCTGGGATCATTACCTGAGCCAAAGGCAGACGCTTAACTGGCTGAGCCAACCAGGCGTCCCTACAACTTTTTTTTAATAGAAAATAAGAGGTGTTCATGAGAACAGAGAAGCCCCACACAATGCTGATAGGGATATAAAATGAAGGACTCACTGTAGAGAATAGTTTGGTGTCTCCTCAAAAGGTTAGAAATAGATTTATCACATGATCCATAAATTCCATTCCTAGGTATATACCCAAAGAACTGAAAACATGTACTCAAACACTTGTTCACAAATGCTCCTAATATTCACAAGAGCTATTCAAAAATAGCCAAAAACCAGAAATAGCCCACGTGTCATAAAGTGAAGAATGGACAGAATGTGGTATAGCCACAAAATGGAATATTATGACCATAAAAAGGAATGGAGTATTGAAACATGCCACCACATGGAAGAAACATGAAAACACTGTTAAGTGAAAGAAGTCAGTCACAAAGGAACATATACTGTATATATCTGACCCTGAACAATTGAGGGAATTAGAGGCACCAACACCCTATGGAGTTGAAAATCCACATATACACTTCGACTTGCCCAAAACTTGATTACTAATAGCCTACTATTGTCCAGAAACCTCACCAATAACATAAACAGTTGATTGACACAAACTGTGTATGGAATATGTATTACATCCCATATCATTACAATAAAGTAGAATAGAGAAAAGATTAAGAAAATATATTTACAGCACTGCACTGTAAAAAATCTGCCTGTGAGAGGATCTGCACAGTTCAAACTTGTGTTGTTCAAGGTCAACTCTAATTCCATCTACGTGAAATATCCAGAATAGGCAAATCCAGAGACAAAAAGCAGATTGTGCTGCCAGTGGTGGTGGGGAGGGAGCAACAGTGTGTGACTGCTTAACAGATACGCGTGGTCACCTTCTGAGGTGATGAAAATGTTCCGGAACTAGAGAAAAGTGGTCGCACAACAATGCAAATGTACTAAGTGTCATGTAATTATACACTTAGCAAATGTACTAAGTCTCACTGAGTTATACAAAGTGGTTAACTGTGGTTATATGACTTTCACCTAAGGATATATATTTTTTAATTTCTTAAGATTTTATTTATTTATTTGTCAGAGAGAGAAAGAGAACACAAGCACAGGGAACGGCAGGCAGAGGGAGAAGAGAAGCAGGCTCCCAGCTAGCAAGGAGCCCGAAGCAGGACTCAGTCCTAGGATCCTGGGATCATGACCTGAGCCAAAGGCAGAGGCTTAACCGACTGAGCCACCCAAGCATCCCAGGATATATTTTTTTAAACTGATCCCCTTAACAAATGGAATAACTATATAGTGCTGATATAAATATAAGCTACTATAAACATTTTGGAAAACAATTTGACATTATCTACCAAAACTGATAACGAACATACCCCATGACCCTGCAATTCAATTTTATTTATTTTTATCTTATTTTTTAAATTCTTTTTTATGTAATTCCATTTTTAAAAATTTCTCAGTTGATGACAACTACTTAAATGGTCACCTACTAAAAACAAACAAATATCCATGTATTCTCCTCCCTCACATTCTATATTCAGTTCATTTCAACAAATTGACATTGACTATTTCCTACCATGTGCTAGCCGACACAACGATGAACAAAACATAATATCTCTGCCTTACAGAGCTCACAATTTACTGACGGCAATATAAAATTAGACACATAATCAAAATATAGTATCATAAGCACAGCTTCTTACTGGAGCACATGAGATAGGCAACTAACACAGAGTTGAGGAAGTTCAAACGTTTCCCGGAAGAAGGACACCCAGCCTAATAAGTTCTTAAGGATACACAGGATGAGTCAGACAAGTGAAGGGAGACAAAAAAAATTCTAATCAATCACCTAATCCTTACCTTTTTTTTTGTTTTATTAAAACCATTTTTCCCTCTTTTTTAATCTCCACTATTACCCACTAGAAGTATATACATCATCACTGACCTGAGAAAGCCTCCTAACCAGTATGTTCCTTCTAATAGTTTCCAAAGTGAATTATGTAGAAAATCTGATCATATCACTCTCTTGCTTAAATCCATCAGTAACTACCCAAAATACAGAATAAAACCTTCTCCCCACACAGAATTAAAGCCTCATTGATGTGATCTCTGCCTGTCCCATTCCTGCCTTTTCTTCTCACTTGATGATTCCGCTTATATTTATCCACATACATCACTCTATTTCTCACCAGAAAGTACTTGCTTTGTACTTCTGATGCCTTACTTATGTTACTAACGTATAATGAGTCCTCAATCCATGTTTCTCAAAGAAATAAATGAACAGATTAAATAACAGCAAAAGCTGTGATTTATTAAGCACTGATGATATACCAGATACCACATTAGATGCTGTGTACACATTCACCTCTAATTCTCACAACCACCTTGAAAGCTAGCTATTAGCAGCCTCAGATCAGGAAAAAGATCACGAATGCTCAGGTAACATTAGGTAACTTGGAGAGGTTACAAATCAATTAAGTAGCAGCTCCAGAGGTGGGACTTAAATCGGTTGAATTCCAAAACCAGTATTTTTCTACTGTGTCAAGCTGCTTCCCAAATTACTCTTAAATATTCTCTCTCTCCAAATATTAGTGCATCTTATTATTTATAAACTGCCTTCCCCAATGTGAACATCAATTAGAACTGTCCGACTCTAATTGTGTTAAGGTGTGCCAAATGTTGCTTTAGGAGTACTAACCCAGTTCCCAAAACAAAGAAGTGACAAAGAACTAATAATTATTAATAGCTCAATCATTCCAATAAAACAATCCCTGTCAATCATCTGTCTAAAATGGGGGGGGGCAAAGTTTTTATTTTATATGACATGACTGCAAATCACCTTACCATTTCTTAATTCTTCATGCAATATACATTTAAGTTTGCTTGAGAGTGGAATGAAAAACAGATCCTCCTTATCACAAACACGTAACTGCCCTCAGGAGGCAGATAGTGAAGAAAGATCCACTTTGAATTAAGCAGTGCATGCTCCTTATGTACTTAGAGGTTAATATTTGATTTCTCGTGTATCCACCATCTACTGTGCTACTATAACACACACTGACACACACTGTACAAGCAGACACAACATGAGCTCTGTATCACACTAGGTCCCCTGATTATCCAGTCTGCTAACACGAAGGACTCCCATGCTTACATTCCTCACCCCAAAATAAAACATTCTCTAAAAACTTAAGACCCAGAAGAATTAAAAATTCAAACTGTTAGGAATGTAAAGCTTAAGCAATGCTAACAAAACTGCAACCATCAAATGCAAAGGAAGAAAAGTAGGTAGAAAAGGAGAAAAGAAAATTAGCAAATATTCAGTATCTACTATATATCAAGCACTGTACTAGATATTTCACATAAATTGTTTCATTTAATAGTAGGTTGCTAACATTGCTTGAATGACTGAGAAAAGCATGATTTCATATCCTAATTTTACTAAAGTTAGTCCTGAGAGGGAAGGTAACATGTAAGGAGAGCAACCTTACTTGTTGTTTTTCCTTTATTTGCACCATTTTAATGGGATTTTTCTATTAATCTTTGACAAGCCATGAAATTTTATATTTTCACCATGACCAAACCATGAAATTTATCAACTTTGTTCATGATTCATACCAGGTCATAGTTATAATGTCTGCTATGCATTTTAGCTAAATAACCACTGAAACTTCTCCCTTTGGACAGAATGAAAAATCTGCCTATAATTAAAGCAGGAATTGTTAACTACAAGCAGTTAAAGTTTACAGCATTGTTTGACAGTTGCAAAGATAAGCCAGTAAAAAGCCTGAGATGCTGTGTCTACCTGTACTTCCCACACATTCGAACAATAGTGTGATATCTCTTAGCATCATAAAATCAATCTCAGATTAGGTAATGAAATATGCACCAGCCTTTTCCCAGAACCTTTGACAAATCACACACAATCCTAAATCTTCATAAATCACGATTAAAGACAAGTATATCATCACCAACGCATATATCTTCCCAAGCCTGACCCAGAGACTAATGAGAAAAGGCCTAGACTATCTCATCTGATTAATTAATTCAAAATGTCTGCTGTTATTCAAATGTGAGGCTGGTATTATTTGAATAACACTTGACAGCAGCGCCTGAAGATATCATTTCTGATTTGTGAAGCTGCCGCTGCATAACTGATGATAGTTTATGAAAATGTTCCAATGAAGCTGCTTTTCTTGGCACAACTGTGAAAGATTTGCCAAAGAGGTGGTTCTTTTTTTGTCAGCAGTTGATGTTGCTAATGTTGTCAAATATTTCCAAAATACATGGTCTCTGGAGTCTTTTCTCCTTAAACATTGCCACAATAGCAGCTTTTCCACCTTCCAACTTTGATTTGCCTGAACACAAAATTGCCTTACAGAAGCCCCCTCTCCTTTTTAACGATCTAAACAGCACCTTCCCAGTATTCACTGAGTCCCTCCAACTAGCAATTTTTTACAAAGAGGACTTTGACACTGTGCTGGACTGAGCTTGAGGGACCTTTTTTTCCCCTTAACTGAGTATTACTTCTTCCTTACAGAAGGAAGACCACAGAGGGGCACCTAGCTGGCTCAGTCAGTAGAGCATGTAACTCTTGATCTCCAGGTCGTGAGTTCAAGCCCTACATTTGGCGGAGAGTTTTTTTAAAAAACAAAAAAAATTTGGCGGGGCGGGGGGTGGAGAAAGACCATAAAATATCTTAAAAGTCTAAATAAGGTTTTCCCCTTAAAAAAAAAAAAAAATTTACAGCTTTCCAGTCAAAATGCAATAAATGGGGCCAAGAGAACCTGAGAATCAACATTATTTATGTTCTGATCCACTTTTTACTTCAGAGATTTTTTAATAGTTCATACTACATATGGCAATATCGGAGCACACCACTGGCAGATTCTCTAACTGATAGGCCTTAGTGTTATTTCTGAACTCAAATTTTCCTTCTTTGTTATTCTATTGAAGAGCACAAAGACTCCTCAGAGATATGTTAAACACCCTGCAATGTGCATCTCCTTACCATTCAATTTTTTCTTCCCTGCCACTTAAAACCCACTTGCTTCTAGACACCTTCTCCATTTATAAGCCCCCTCTATTTCCTCTTCTATACAGTACATTCCACCTTTCAATACTGTGAAAACAACATTAATACATAACCAGTTTGGTTAAATGGGCCAATTCTGCTTTTAAAAACACACTTAGCATTTTTAAATAGTAAATATTAAAGCTGACTGAGACCTTAGAAATCACCCAGTCCAACCTTTATTTCGTAAATGATCACTCTGCAACTTCCTCAGACCCCAGGAAGCTAATGCTAGATATGTGTGGCCAAAGTGCATCTGTTGATCTCCCCTTTTACTTTTATGAGTGCAGTCAAGAATGATTACAGGGTCCGCTTTACAAACGCAAAGTTGTCTTAACTTCAAAAACTATTCAGTGGAACATTATATTTGTATAGACACTTAATAAATACTCCCAGGGGACCACAATAGTGGCTTAAGGATGTATTGTTACCTTCAGGAGTAGCATAATAAAAATCTATGTCTTTTCAGGTAATCGTTCCATACAGATATTGCACACAAAAATAAAATAATTAACTTAAGACAAGTTATATTTTCCATGTAGTTTACTTCTCAAAAGGTGACACATGGATCCCCAGGCTTTTCTGAGACCCTTTCAGGAGTCCACAAAGTTAAAATTATTTTTACCATAGTAAAAGGTTATTGCCCTTTCTTACTGTGTTGACATTTGCACGGACAGTACACAAGCACAGGTAGACGAAATTCCTGGTGCCTTAGCAACCAAGCAAGGCAATGGCACCGAACTATACTAGCAGTCCTTGCATTCTTTACCAGGCACTGAAAAAACAAACAAACAAACAAACAAACAAAAAACTTTTTCACTTCAGAATGTCCTTGACGAAACAGTAAAAATTATTCATTTAATTATACCTTGAGTACATGTCTTTTTAATATTCTGTGTAACAAAATAGGAATTATACACAAAACACCTCTGCTGCATACTAAGTATGAGAACAAAACACTTGCACAACTGAGTTCCAAGCTGAACTCGCCACTTTGAAAACAAGTGACTTACAAACTATGGGTATTTCAAATTAGATATTTGGCAGACTTTTTCTTGGAAAATGAACTTTCCAGTTTTTGGAAAATAACTATGTTTCAGTGAAAAAATTAGAATTTTGTAACACTGTATTGTGTCCACCATTGTAAGTATGATAGCTTCCCAGTAATTAAAAACTTTTCTGATATTTACATGTAATATTAACAAATGTAATTGGTTTCGCATTGTCAGACTTTGCTTGTTTATATTTGAGTATAGTTGACACGCAATGCTACATTACTTTCAGGTGTACAACTTAGTAATTTGACAAGCTTATACATTATGCTAAGTTCACCCACTACAAGTGAGCATTTGTCTCAAAACATTGCTATTATAGTATCATTGACTATATTCCCTATACTATGCCTTTTATACCCATGACTTACTCATTCCATAACTAGAGGCCTGGGTCCCCCTCTCCCTTTTACCCATTTCGCCCACCCTTAACTCCCATCCCCTCTGGCAACCATCAGTTTTCTGTATTTATAGGTCTGATTCTGCTTTTTGTTTCTTAATTCATTTTTATTTGAGAGGAATTTTATGGTATTTGTCTTTTTCATTCTGACTTATTTCACTTAGCATAATACCCTCTAGGTCCACATATGTTGCCTCAAATGGTATAAACTCTCTCATCCTTTTTTATGGCTGTATAATATTCGTGTGTGTGTGTGTGTGTGTACACACGTGCACACATGTGCAGGCACTCCCATTTCATGTCTTCCTTATCCAACAGATGTAATTTTTTTTTAAGATTTTTATTTATTTATTTGACAGACAGAGATCACAAGTAGGCAGAGAAGCAGGCAGAGAGAGAGATTAGAGGAAGCAGGCTCCCCGCTGAGCAGAGAGCCCAATGTGGGGCTCGATCCCAGAACCCTGGGATCATGACCTGAGCTGAAGGCAGAGGCTTTAAACCACTGAGCCACCCAGGCACCCCTGGATATAATTTTTTTAATCTTAAATAATGAAATGTGTTAACATTTGGAAGATAAACATAACTCAGCAAACCAATATTTTCCAAATGAACAAGACATGATGTTACAAAATCATACATGGGTAGAAGAACCACCAATGTGACACTAGACCCAACAGATTTTAATGAAATAGAGTAGAAAGTTTTTTAATGTGGCTTTAGATTCCACATTTGAAGTAACCTTTGAGAAACTACCACTGGTCAAGTTTTGGAGTAGTACCAAAAAAGAACATCCACAATGACTGTAAATGGTTTTTAAAATACTCTTCTGGGGCACCTGGGTGGCTCAGTAGGTTAAGCATCTGCCTTTGGCTCAGGTCACGATCCCAGGGTCCAGGGATTGAGCCCCACGTGAGGCTCCCTGCTTGACGAGGATCCTGTTTCTCCCTCTGCCCCTCCCCCTGCTTGTGCTTTCTCTCTCTCTCCTAAATAAATTAAATCTTTAATAAAATAAAATATTCTTCCCTTTTCCAATTATATATCTACATGATGTCAAATATCACTTCATATATCAACCATATGACAATGGACAGAAACAGAAACATATGAGAATCCAGCTGTCTTCTAACTTGCAAAAATGTAAAATAATGCCATTCTTACCATTTTGTTTTGTTTTGTTTTGGAAAATGCTGTTTAGGATAACACGTAAAGAGTTGATAATTATAATAATGTTGATTTTGTTATGTAACAAGTTTATGGGGCACCTGGCTGCTCAGTCAGCACAGCATATGACTCTTGATCTTGGGGTTGTAAGTTCAAGCCCCACGTTGGGTGTAAGGATCACTTAAAAATAAAAATGCTTTAAAAAAAGTAACAAGTTTATAATTTGTTAAGTAACTTAAATATTTTAAAAATTTGTTTCAATTTCTAGTATAATATATATTGACAGATATTAAACCCACTTAAACAAAAATTCTTTTAAGAGGGGCGCCTGGGTGCCTCAGTGGGTTAAAGCCTCTGCCTTTGGCTCAGGTCATAATCCCAGGGTCCTGGGATCAAGCCCCACATCGGGCTCTCTGCTCTGCATAGAGCCTGCTTCCTCCTCTCTCTCTGCCTGCCTACCTGCCTACTTGTGATCTGTCAAATAAATAAATAAAATCTTTTTAAAAAATTCTTTTGAGTATTAAGGGGATCCAAAGGTCAAAAAACTTGAGAATTACTGACATAGATATTTTTCTCAAAAATCTTCATTTAGGAAAGTTTAATATATTAATTACAGTTTTCTACCTAAGAAATCATTTACTTAATATATACACAAGACATATACATTTATACACACACACACATGCACAAACACATAAACACACACAATATACACAAGAACTGCATATATTTTAAAGGAATTCTACCATGAAGCAAAACTTGAATCCCTAACAAAGCACCAGGGAGCAAAGAAGCTGCCATTAAGACAAATTCCCTTCCTCACAAAGAGCTTATACTACCTAACGTGTAAACAATATTTCTTTTTATTACAAGTTAAAACATGCTAATCACCAAATAAGTCCCTTAACAATCCACATCCTAAATTTCAGATTGCCCTCTTCCAAGTCCCTGTCCTTTCTTCCAGGTCTACCAGAAGCCAAGTCTTATTGCTAGCTTGTACTTTTCTTCCATGCAATTGTTCTAATTCATATTCCTGATCTTTTCTCCTCAATACAACCAAACATTCACTAGAATCAGAGATCAATGGTGCTCTGACTGTTAGAACCACTAGTAAGAAAGTAAACCCATGAGGCTTCTAAGAAGAAAGTGTATTGCAATTATAAATTGGAACAAAATATGGGTTAAAAAAGAAAAAAGTCAACCTCTACAAAAGCAGGGGTTTTTTTCTAAGATTTTATTTATTTATTTGACGGAGAGACAAAGTGCACAAGCAGGGAGAGCACAGTAAGTGGAAGGAGAGGGAGAAGCAGAACCCTTGCTGAGCAAGGAGCCCAATGTAGGGCTCAATTCCAGGATCCTTGGGATCATGACCTGAGTGAGCCCCAGACAGATGCTTAACCCACTGAGCCACGCAGGCACCCCATACAAAAGAGGTTCTTAAACTGAGGGCCATAGTCTGCATGAGGGATCCATAATGATTTTCAAGGTATCTATAAACTCTACAATTGTATTCAAACTTCTATGAGTAGGTGCATTTCGGTATTTGTGAAAGGCAATTATGACTTATTAACTACTAGATGGAAGAAATAACAGATATTTTAACTATATGTTTTTTTAAGAATAAAGACAAAATAGGAATAAAATATTCATCAAATAGTTGTAAGCTTTCCATGTTTTACTGATTTTCATGAAGCAAAATATTCAGCAATTAGTTTATTACTAGCAAATGAGATTTAGACATATACCTCAACCAAAGAGCTACTATCGAACTCACCACTTAGCATGCACCAAATTCACTTGGCACGTGAAATGGTCTTCTGGTGCTGCAACTTAGGAAATCCATGACATAACTACATCCAATGGTTTCTTGTTATAAATATTTAGGGTTCTGTTTTTTAACTATTTCAAATCGCACTAAGGGTTACAGTAAAAAAAAAATATATATATATATGATTTCCCATAGTTTTACACCTGATGAACCACAAAAGATCCTTGGATGGTTCAAAACAGGAAGTAAATAGTTCAACAACGACGACAGAACAGATAAGTTATGTAAATAAAGCTAAGTCTAAAGTACAAAACCTATAGCAATTGAGTAAATGAAACCTTATTATATTGTGTTCCCAATCATAATAATTTTAAAACTAGCATTCATTTCAAAAATTCATAATCATAGTACATTTTTATTTAATCTTAGCTTAATCTTTGGACTAGTCAAAGCCATGGGACCAATCTGTCACCTCTGAAGATAATTATTTAATTTATCATTAACTTAAACAGAGATTTTTGTACCTTATAGATAGAAAACTCAGTCATGAAACTGTACAGTCTAAAATGAATATAAATCAATCATTATGACAGAAGAACTTATTTGAGAGTCAAAATGAACAAAATATTCTGTGTCAGCAAAATGTCTCTTGTCAAAATCTACTCTTTAAGATTTCACTACACTGTACTAAAACAAATGTCCTTCCCAACTCTATAGAGAAACAGGTATTAAATCATCCTAAGTCAAAACTACTATCTGGAAATACACAAATATTTTCTAGTTATGAAATAGATTGCTTATCATACCTAGTTTTAAAGTAAAAACTTCAAAGGTGATTATTTAATTCCAAGCATGTTAACAGGACTTTCACCACAAATTTTTCTTTTTTAAGCATAAATGTTATCATTAATGATAGTAACGGGAGAATAATATATATAAATTACTTTTACACGTAACTTGCATATAAATTACTTAAGGTCCAGGTAAGTAGCTATAGCAGTTTTCTTATATTGTATGTGGTTATTACAGTTAAGATAAATTTCTACATAAAGCATGAGAAGAATGTAACATCAGATTTAAAATATTCAGCAGAGGGGCTGGCTAAGCTTGTAGAACATGTGACTCTTGATCCCCCAGTAGTGAGTTTAAGCCATTGGGCATAGAGCTTACTTAAAAATAAGTTAAGTGGGGCGCCTAGGTGGCTCAGTGGGTTAAAGCCTCTGCCTTCGGCTCAGGTCATGATCCCAGGGTCCTGGGATCGAGCCCCACATCAGGCTCTCTACTCAGCGGGGAGCCTGCTTCCTCCTTCCCTCTCTCTCTGCCTGCCTCTCTGCCTATTTGTGATCTCTGTCTGTCAAAAAAAATAAAATAAAATTTAAAAAAATAATAATAAGTAAGGACGTAAATAAATAAATAAATAAACACTCCTGCCCTCTAGGAGTTTATAGTGTCCTAGAGAATAGAAACTCAAAACAAAACAAAACAAAACTTTCCATTCCTAAATGAATCTTTGTAGCATACCACTATCAGTATCAACTTAGCCCAGTTTTATCCAATGAACTTCAATGAAAACACCAAGATTTTCAAATTATAATAAGAATAAGCACTTCTAAGTAGCGATAAGTAAAATCTTCCAGTATTTTCCCGATTAGGTCATAATTTAATACTCTTTCCTTTATCTTATAACCCAGATAGAACCTTCTTTTTTTTCTCATAGCTTGCTAACTCAATAATCAACGAGAGATTTTTGTACACCCACATTTTACTTGGAAGTTTAAAAATGAACAAAATTAGGGATAACTGGGAATGGCAGCATAAGTCCCAAGTTTTAAAGACTACACACACTTTTCTATTAAGAATGTGCCTGTAAAAGATGTGCAATACAAATCACACACACACACACACACACACACACACACACACACACGCTTCTTAAATGCGTTGAGAACTCCTGGTATGATTTGTACCCATCTTCCTTCAACTTGCTTCCTGCCCTTAAATAATGGGGATCTCTGACCATATTATCAAATATCAGGGAGGGTTTGGTACTTCAATTTTACAAGAACTAATTTCTTTTAAATACAAACAACTTTAAATTACGTTGTTTATGAGAACCTGTGACCAGGTTCAGGGTCTACAAATAATCTGTTTCTAAAGCCTCCATAAAGAGGGTCATTACAGGATCATCAAATTAGACATAAGGCTATTTTATTTTATTGACTGGATTTTTTTTAGATGGTTAAACACTGCAACCTTCACAGTGGTTGTCAAGGATCCCGTGTCTAGGAAACCGGGTAGGGGTATCAATATCTAGAACCACCAGTGCAAAGAGAGGAAGAGTGACTTCTCTGTATTTCTTTTTGAACTATAATTATATCCTCACCTCTGAGTTCTAAAAACAAAATATAAAAATAGGCTTCCGTCTGTCTACCATAACTGTCCCTGAGAAACAAACATTTGCAAATAAATAATCAGCAAGTGCAACTCTAAAGAATGATCTAAAACTCTAGTATCCTAAGGTTCCAAGAACCATTTCAGATCTTAAAATAAAAGCTTTACCTGTGAAAAATGTACAGTGTATTTCTAACTAAAAACTGAAACTTTTTGCAAAACAGTATTTTTCTTATAGCTTGTAGTTTCCCCGAAAAGGCGATAAACTCTTTATTCTTGCTTTGTGCCTTAAGACATAATCTGCTTTTATCCTTTAGCAAAATATGAACCAGCTAGTAGGCTGACAATGCCAAGAACCATGACAAAATGGATTATTAATGAGAAACTGAACTCCAGAACTCTATTAATTTATGTCTTCCTGCCGGATCCAAAAGATATATCAGCCTTCTCACTCAAAAGAAAAAAATGCCAACACTGTACTTTGTTTTAAAGTTCTCCACAGATGAAGAATTCATTATCCAAAGTACAGTTCTGTTATTTCAGGCTTTCTTGTAGAATAAAGAATCTTTATCAAATGGCTAAGAAAGCTGCTGACAAGTGCAAGTACCTTGCAAAATATATTTACGTCAAACATTCACTGAGAAAAATGGGGGAGGGGCAGAGAAAAGGTGAAAGCCCCTGCAACACTCCTGTCCCCATCCTATGCCAGCAGTCTTTAGAAAACTAAGCCCTTTTGATTCCAGTTACAAAATGGTAAGCAGCATTAATACAACTGCATGTTTGTGGGCTTTTTTAATTCCTAATTACACTAATTATTCTGACATGAAGGGAAATGATCTAACAAGTGAAGAGAAGAATGTGTGATTTCTTTATGCATAAACAACAATGTTTAAGTGACATAAAATATCCTTTTAAGCTTTCATAAAAAAAATCTATCTAATCTATGCTTATCATAATATTTATGAAATAAAAAAACCAGAGAGGAAAAATTGCTATAATGTACTCTGTGTGACCTCTGCTTTCTACAGAGAATGAAAACAGCCTTTTGCTTTTCAATCCCCATCAAAGTGGAGTAAAAGGAGGGACAGTGTTCCCGTGCTCACTGCCATTAATCATTGCTTTCTTCAAGCAAGTGCGTATTAATTTCTGTCATCCCAAACATCATCGAGTATTGTTACAGCACCGTTCACTCCTCATTCACCACCAGTTGTTACCAGTTTCCCTACACTGAGCAGAGACAGGGTGAATCGTGTGGATTTCAGTGTTAGAGGCCTTTATCCCTGGGGTGCTGACACCAATTAAGCCATTTCAAGAAGAAATGAGAACAGGCCCAGCCCTTCCATGTAACAAGAGCTTGCACCTAGCTTTGGCAGGTTGCCATTTCTCTAGCTTCACACTATAGAAATACTCTTCTCCACATTCTTCTGAATGATTCAGGCTGTTTTCATGTAATCGACCAACAATATCTTTTTGTTCATTTCTTCAGGTTCAAAATTAGTGCCCAACAGAACCTAACATAAAAGACTGGGATAATCTAGATGGTCACCTAGAAAGAGGAATACTATTATTCACAGAATCATTAAATTCAGGTTAGGAAATAAAAACATACGTTCTCTTTAATTCTGTTATAAAATTTTTTAAAAAGGCATTTCAAACAAAAATTAGAATGTGAAAGCTACTGCTTTTCTCAAACTGGGTTAACTGAAGATAAAACATTTTACTCCATTAGCTCAATTTTAGCACTATATTTGCTGAAAGAATTCACATACACAAGAATATAAACCAGATACTTCTAGCATTAATGGCAGAGTTTGTGTCCAGTTTAAAGAACCTTATTATCAACACTGTATTGACATTTGCTTTCCTTTGGAGTCTCTGGTCAGGCACTAAAGGCTATGCTTTGTAAAAGGTTACCTCAAACTCCAACAAAAATCTCCTCAAATGAGTTTAATTAATATCATTTTTGCATCTAAATATAGAGATCCATCAAACTCTTTCACAATATTGTTGATTTTTTTGACCGCTTTAGATCTAATCATTCTCCTTGTTTTAGACATTTACATCTGCTTTTAAGTTTTTATGGTTGCCTGTTGGCAGGCAGCAAAGTGGAGCTGTCGATGCTACTGCAGAATAATGCAAGGTTTGTTATGAATTAAATATTAGAAACCTTAACACAGCGGCCAATAAGAATTATTTGCCTTATTAAAGCAGCAGAAGACGCTGATTAAATTTTCATTGCATTGCAGTCTTTTTCCCATTTCTGCTTTCAATTCATCATTCTAATGTATGAAAGGCTCGCCGAATAATGGCAGGGGGACTTAATTTCTGGAATGCAAATATAGCAAAGAAAATACCATAAATACCCTCCCAGAAAACATTAAACAGTCAGTTCTAATTAAGTGAATACTAACTAAGTAAATATTCTCTTAAAGGGAAAAAAATAACTCAAATGTCAAGAATTCAAGAAGCAAAGCACAATTACATATATTACAAATATATAACAGATACACATTGTGGGTGGACCGTGTTTTTTTGGAAACTACTCTTCTTGCAATCAATTAACTCTTTTGCAGGTCTTAGAGCACTCTCAAAGAAAGGGACTACAGCTATGGTTGTATTCAGCTCTGCATAGTTTCTGAAAATTTAATCATTTTTACAAGAAATATATAGCAAGAAAGGTAATAAAACAATATACGTAAAGTGGCGCTCAGCCAGAATAGCAACTAGCATTTCTGAATTCCTACATTATGTTTTAAATTTACATTTACTGTTGCAAATATATTTAGGGAAAAAACTGCCCCTGTAAAAATACTGTAATCGCATGTCCTATACTGAAGGTTGTTCACGTTTCTGCCTTAATGTGAGAAAGAAAATGAACTTCAAGTATCCATTTCCCCTAGAGAAAATCTCTTCCTTGAAACTCTGCAACTAATGAAATGGGGATCTATAAATAGCAGCATCATTACCATGAGAGCCTCTGCTTGGTACCAGTCTCTGCAGCTGACCCTCTTTATACTAATAACTACCAGACTTCAGTCTCATTCCTCTATAGGGTGATCAATATTGGGACGGTTAAAAAATGTGATGGAAATTTAACCTACAGAAATGGTATTTACTTATCAAGTTTCCTAAAAACATGCCGTGTCGCCTATCCTTACTAGCTTTCCACTTAGAATTTACTTAAAAGGTGGTTTTGCTTATTGTTTTGGCTTTTGTATTTTTTTTAAACTGAGATGAGTGGGGCTCTGTAGCTTTTCTCTAATGTTATAGAGACGTGCATCATGACAAGACAAAAGCCATAATACACCTGAAATGCTCCCTGCTGAATCTCTCTCGATGAACCTCATTAAAATGGTTACTCTATTCCAAATATTATCCACTGAAGCATTACTGTAGTAAACTCTTGCTTGAATTGTTGAATACAGTGATGGATAAAAATCAGTGAGCATTTGATCAGTAAATGTAATGATTTGGAACGATGTTTTATCTTACTCAAAATACAATATTTTCAAATTCAATAGATCACTCTAAAAAGTTAACCAATATTTAATATCTCCATTGGCTGTAAATTAGACCATAATAAAGAACGT